>NW_016817546.1:668943-697474 GCF_001698545.2 Rhinopithecus bieti | reverse complement strand
CCCCGCCCCTCTTGTCCTGCGCCGCGATCCGGGAGACCCCGTTGGCGTCGAGTCGTTGAGAGGCTACGCGCCTCGGCCCCACTCTGGCGTTGGGTCGCGGGCCCGGCCGCAGCGGTGCGCCTCCGGGGCCACGTGCGTCGCCTGCGCCTGCGCGCTGCCCCCCAGCCGCGCCCGTCCGGCCGGGCTTCGCCTGGCACCCGCCAAGGTGACCCTGTCCCTTTCTCCTTGCTGCGGTGAGAATCAGGCCGAGATAGCCAAAGGAAGGTTCACTTTCCTTTAATTCTACCTCCTATTTCTTGAGTGCCTCCTAGGTGTCTGGCGCGCCACCACATGCTTCCGCAGTGTTAATTCATTCTCTAGTCCATGTTAATGTTGCATCTGAAATTTCACATCCCCCTCATTCCCATCTGGGGAACTAGATCAAACCTACCTGGATTCTTGTGAACCATTCATGTAAGTTATTTGGAACTGGAATTTCACATAGACCCGGTGAATTTCTCAAAGTTCAAAGTTCAAGACGCGTCATATTCCATGGAATATGGAAGGAGTTGGTGGAGTGATCAGATCGAGAACTGATAGCCATTAAAACTCAGCTCCGCAATATGTCCCCCCCACTCCAAGGAAGGGCTGAAATGATCACTTCGTTTTCTGTTACGGTGACTTTTATATTTTTCAACATTACTGCTGGTCTCTAAGAGAACTAGAACATCTCCTGATTTTCCTCATTTCCTTGCAAAGAGATGTCCAAATATGTACTTGAATTTAATTATTTCTTCTGGTCCGCTGCAAAAACTGCTTTTCTTCCTTAACTCCTACCGTTTTTGTCCTCTTAGCTACTGACAGGTTTCCATGGCGTTGGTTAAAAGTGAAGGCCGATTAAGTCCATAGTATTTGCTTTCCAGTGGGTAAGAAGCAAGAACTTTAGGACTAAATTCAGCAAAATAATAATAATAATAATAAAATTTTGCAAGCAGAGTTTGTGATTTCACCAGCAATACACTAACGTTTTTGGCTACTGAAAACCCCTATCTCCAGCCCCATGACTCAGCAGCTACATCAGCCAACATCTCCTGCTGGTAAGGACTCTAAGAAATCAGGCACTTGGTACTCTTACTTTCAGAGCAATTCTAAGGCGTGGCCCTGAAAAGGCTCCAAACAATCTTATTTTACATTAAAATGGTTAGAGAGATAAAGATACTCTGCTGTGGCCAGAACCAGTAAATCTAGCAGGAAATGAGAGGCAGAACATGATCCCAGACTGCTGCTGTTGCAAGTTTCTTGGAGGCTGCAGCACCACATTCTGAGCCGGCACTTCGACCTCACATTGTAGCTAAAATGTTAATGATTACTAGAGATGTCCTGAAATCTTTTTCAAAATTCACAGGCTGCCAAATGCCCTCCCTGTTTCCATAGCTCCTTAGGCTTTGTTAGCAGGCTGTGGGGTTCACATTTGCTTGTAGTCAGCACAAGGGCATTGCATTTAGTTACTATTTCTCACTTGCTGTAAGCTTGTTGAGCAGTTTATTGGTGGTGGGCAGGTAGGGGATAACTGTCCAAAGCTATCGGAATACTTGAAGCCCTGTAGGTAGCACATGCACGGTGTCTGCAGGTGGCCGGCATCAAGGGAAAGTGAATCTGCTATGACCTGTAACTCATTTGAATTACTGATTCTCTCTGTGACACGTATGTAAAAACCACTGGTCAGCTTGAGAAAGTGATCTTTATGAAAGAAGGTCTCCAGCCAGATAGGGAACTTCTGGCCTATTCCCTTGCTTTTTAAAAATGATTTAGGCCGGGCACGGTGGCTCAAGCCTGTAATCCCAGCACTTTGGGAGGCCGAGACGGGCGGATCACGAGGTCAGGAGATCGAGACCATCCTGGCTAACACAGTGAAACCCCGTCTCTACTAAAAAAATACAAAAAACTAGCCGGGCGAGGTGGCGGGCGCCTGTAGTCCCAGCTACTCGGGAGGCTGAGGCAGGAGAATGGCGTGAACCCGGGAGGCGGAGTTTGCAGTGAGCTGGATCCGGCCACTGCACTCCAGCCTGGGTGACAGAGCGAGACTCCCTTCTCAAAAAAAAAAAAAAAAAAAAAAATGATTAAAAAAAATTTTTTAGAAGGAGTCTCCGACTGGGCGCGGTGGCCTTCAAGCCTGTAATCCCAGCGCCTTGGGAGTGGCGGACCGGGAGGATCAGCGAGGTCAGCAGATTGAGACGCATCCTGGCTAAGACGGTGAAACACCGTGCTCTACTAAAAAAAATACAAAAAAAAAAAACTAGGGCGGGCGAGGTGGCGGCGCCGGCCTGTAGTCTCAGCAGTCCGGAGGCTGAGGCAGGAGAATGGCCCCCGTTAAACTCCGAGAGGCGGAGCTTGCAGTGAGCTGAGATCCGGGCCACTGCACTCCAGGCGCAGGGCAACAGAAGCGAGACCCTCGCGTCTCCAAAAAAAAAAAAAAAAAGAAGGAGTCTCACTTTTTTTGCCCAGGCTGGAGTGCACTGGCGCAATCTCGGCTCACTGCAACTTCTGCGTCCTGGATTCACATGATCCTCCTGCCTCAGCCTCCCGAGTAGCTGGGATTACAGGTGCCCACAACCACGCCCAGCTAATTTTTTTTGTATTTTTAGTAGAGGCAGGGTTTTACCATGTTGGCCAGGGTGGTCTCGAACTCCTGACATCAGGTGATCCACCTGCCTCGGCCTCCCAAAGTGATGGGATTACAGGCATGAGCCACTGCGCCTGGCCTATTTGATATTATATTATTTTATTTTGTTTTATTTTTGAGACGGCGTCTCGCTCTGTCACCCAGGCTGGAGTGTAGTGGCACGATCTCGGCTCACTACAACCTTTACCTCCTGGGTTCAAGCAAGTCTCCTGCCTCAGCCTTCCGATTAGCTGGGATTACAGGCTCGTGCCACCACCCCCGGCTAATCTTTTGTATTTTTAGTAGAGGTGGAATCTCACCATGTTATCCAGGATGGTCTTGATCTCCTGACCTTGTGATCCTCCTGCCTCGACCTCCCAAGTGCTGAGATTACAGGCGTGAGTCGCCGCACCCGGCCATATTTTATTTTTAAATATATGTTAAAAAAAATTATAAATACGGAACACTTCACAAATTTGCATGTCATCCTTGTGCAGGGCCCATGCTGATCTCTGTATCATTCCAATTTTTTTTTAGTATATGTGCTGCCGAGTTTTCAAACAGTCATGCTAGGTTGGCACTCCTCAGGGTGCCCAAAAGAGAGAAGTAAAGGGGAGGTGATTAAGTAAGAAGGCCCCGGGGAGCTGGGGAAGCCAGGAGCAGGCACCCTGGGAGCAGAGTTCTCCTGGGCAGAGGTCATGAAGGGGCACCCAAGTGAGAGGTGAGGGAGAACAACTTCTGGAAAGTCTGTCTCAGCAGGCTTCAGAGGAAAGCATCTCTATTTGACATCAAAGAGCTCAGCATGGCCTCCCTCAGGGTCCCAGCGCCTTTATCTTTGGCATGGGTGTGATAATAGCCTCGGGGAGTTTGCCAGTCTGGGAATTACTGCTTCAAGCTAGAATGGGCGCCTAGAAGGCACTAATATCCCTAAATAGTATCTGCAGGAAGTTATCCAACCAGTTTTCTTTTCAGGTGTCTGTTCCCTCCCCCTTTTTCACAGAATTCTTAAGGTTGTTACGGAGATTCTTTTTTTTTTTTTGAGACGGAGTTTTGCTCTTGTTGCCCAGGCTGGAGTACAATGGCTCACCGCAACCTCTGCCTCCCAGGTTCAAGCGATTCTCCTGCCTCACCCTCCCTAGTAGCTGGGATTACAGGCAAGTGCCACCACGCCCAGCTAATTTTGTATTTTTGGTAGAGTCAGGGTTTCTCCATGTTGGTCAGGCTGGTCTTGAACTCCTGACGTCAGGCGATCTGCCCTTCTCGGCCTCCCAAAGTGCTGGGATTACAGGCATGAGCCACCGCATCTGGCCACTGAGGTTTCTTAAGGTTGTCACGGCGTCACTTAGAGGCAGGAGTGCTGGCCCCTCTGCCCCTGGGATGGCCCTTGTCTTGAGAGAAGGAGAGGTCAGATGACGATGCTGAGTTCCAGAAGGAAAATCAGGAGCCAGGTTCTTCAGAAGGTAGTAGTCCCGAGTGATTCAGGCGTGGGGAGCAGGGTTTCGCCACGCCTTCAGGCACACCACAAGATAATGAGAAAATTCTCCCTGCATATATCACAGAGCAATAAAGTTGTTGGGCCAGGCACAGTGGCTCATGCCTGTAATCCCAACACTATGGGAGGGCGAGGTGGGCAGATCACCAGAGGTCAGGAGTTCGAGACCAGCCTGGCCAACATGGCAAAATCCCATCTCTACAAAATTAGATGGGTGTGGTGGCACATGCCTGTAATCTCAGCTACACGGGAGGCTGAGGCAGGAAAATTGCTTGAGTTCAGGAGGCAGAGGTTGCAGTGAGCCGAGATCGTGCCACACTGCACTCCAGCCTGGGCAACGCAGTGAGACTCTGTGTCTAAATAAATAAATAAATAAAATAAAATAATGTTGCTGAGGCCCTGTTACCTGCCAGACACCAGGATGCTTGTACATATAACTCATTTAATCTTGTAAGCAAATCCATGAGCACACTCCATCTGATGGTCTCCGCTTTGTAAGGGGCAGAGAGGCAGCAGCTGGTGGCTGAGGTGCCAGAGGACCAACCCAGGCAGCCTGGTCCCCAGTCCTCGCCCCCAACCTCAGCATTGTGTTCCTCCAAGATGAAGATTGTTCGCTCCCCTAGTCCTCGGATTCCAGTAAAATGCTACACCACCACCCTTAGTCCAAGGAGCCTCGTCTTGATTTGCATGTCTGTGCCACAACTACCTAGAATTTAGCTGTAGCAGCTTCAGGATTTGAGAAACATGACTTAGGAAGCTTTCGGGCCTGCCGGATTCTGTATTCTCTCTAGAACAGGTTTGCAGTCTGAAGGAGAGGCAGCTTGCAGTCAGAGATGCCAGTTACACTGTGTCAGCACTAGAGTTCCAATGATAAAATGTCCCCAACCCCATACTCAGGTTGATGTGTTCTGGCATTTCCTAAGCAAAGGGGTAGAAATTTTCTGATTTTTGACTGGGCCTGGTGGCTCAAACCTGTAATCCCACACTTTGGGAGGCCAAGGAGGGCAGATCACCTGAGATTGGGAGTTTGAGACCAGCCTGACCAACATGGTGAAATCCTGTCTGTACCAAAAATATAAAAATTAGCTGGGTTTGGTGGCGGGTGCCTATAATCCCAGCTACTCAGTAGACTGAGGCAGGAGAATCGCTTGAACCCAGGAGGTGGAGGGTGCAGTGAACAGAGATAGCGCCACTGCACTCCAGCCTGGGCGACAAGAGAGAAACTCTGTTTCAAAAACAAAAGAGATTTTCTGATTTCGCACAAACACGTTACAGTTCCCTTGACATGAAGTCCTTGAAAGTCAAGTCCCCACACCTCCTACATTGGAATTCTCTGACTAACCAGGGTTTTTGTTGTTTGCTTCTCTTGTTACCTGGTGGTCAGGGAAATGCTGAGGAGAGAATGGATTTCAGCACAGCATTTGTCAGAGTCTCTTAGGTAGTTCTTGGGGCTAGCAGAGAAATGGAGATTTCTCTTTCGCATTTTGAATGGAAAAGCAAGTGGGTAGATTTCTAACTGGCTGAATGAGTCTCCTTAAGGTACTGATCTCAAAAGCAAAGGTAGGAGACTGGATGAAACTGATAGGCTGACCATGGTGGCTCACACCTATAATTCCAGCACTTTGGGAGGCTGAGGCGGGCAGATCACCTGAGATCAGGAGTTCGAGACCAGCCTGACCAACATGGTCAAACCCCATCTCTACTAAAAATACAAAAATTAGCCGGGCGTGGTGGCGGGCGCCTGTAATTCCAGCTACTCAGGAGGCTGAGGCAGGAGAATTGCTTGAACCCAGATGGTGGAGTTTGCAATGAGCTGAGATCGTGCCAGTGCACTCCAGCCTAGGTGACAGAGTGAGACTCTGTCCCCCCAACACTTCCACCCAAAAAAAGGTGGGGCCTTTGGCAGGTGATTGAGTCCTGCCTTCATGAATAGGATTAAGGTCCTCATAAAAGAGGTTGGAGGGAGCTGCCTTTCTCTTCCGCCATGTGAGGGCACAGCGTCTATGGAGCAGGAGCGGAAAGCAGGCCCTTGCTTGATACCAAATCTGTGGGCGCCTTGATCTTGTGTTTCCCAGCCTCCAGACCTGTGAGAAATAAATGTCTACTCTTTGTAAATGCCCAGTCTGAGGAACTGTGTTTTGGCAGCCTAAATCGTAGTGACAGGCTGTGGATAAGCTTGAAGTTTTGGGGGAGGACATTATTCCACCTACTAGAGCCTCTCACTCTGCAAGGGTCTCCCCACATGGCTTCTCATCATTCAGTAGTCTGCTTAGCCCAGGGCTTGACAAGCTATGGCCTAAGGTCCAAATTCTGTTTTTATAAATGAAGTTTTGTTGGAACACAGACACACTCATTTCCTTTCTTTTTTGAGACAGGTCTCACTCTGTTGGCCAGGCTGGAGTGTAGTGCTGCCAGTCATGGCTCACTGCAACCTCAACCTCCCAGGCTCAAGTGATCCTCCCATCTCAGCCTCCCAAGTGCCTGGGACCACAGGTGTGTACCACCAAGGCCAGCTAAATTTTTTTTTTTTTTAACTTTTTGGTAGACACGGAGTCTCCTATGTTGCCCAGGCTCCATTTCTTTACATATTGTACATGGCAGCTCTCAAGCTGCAATGGCAAAGTCCAGTAGCTTCAACAGAGACTGCAAGGCCCACAAGGCTGAAAATATTTACTATTCAGCCCTTTATAGAGAAAGTGTCCTCACCTGTGGTCCAGCCCAGCTTCTCACATGGAAGCTATAGCCAAAAAACAAATGATCCAGGAGGGCTAGTCCCAGCGTGCAAGTGCTGATGGCCTCTGCTTGCTCATGTCTCATTGGCCAAAACGGGTCCCACGGTCAAGCCCAGAGTCAGGGTGGTAGGGGCTACCCACGGGCCTGGATACTAGGACCCCCACAACCCAAGAGAGCCTACCACGGGGGTGTGGGAGGTGCTGAAACAGGTAGGCTCAACAAGGAGACTCTTTCCTTTCCTTTCCTTTCCTTTCCTTTCCTTTCCTTCCTTCCTTCCTTCCTTCCTTCCTTCCTTCCTTCCTTCCTTCCTTCCTTCCTCCTCCCCTCCCTCCCGTCCTCCCCTCCCTCCCTCTTTTTCTTTCTTTCTTTCTTCTTCTTTCTTTCTTTCTTTCTTTCTTTCTTTCTTTCTTTCTTTTCTTTCTTTCTTTCTTGACAGGTTCTTGCTTCTGTCACTGAAGGCTGAAGCATGCCAGGATATGATCAGATAGTTCATTGCAGCTTCAGCCTCCAGTGGTTCAGTGCATCCTTCCCATCTTAGCCTCCTGAGTAGCTGGGACCACAGGCACGTACCACCACGCCTGGCTAATTTTTTATTTTAATTTTTTGGTGGAGAGAGTCTCACTTTGTTGGCCAAGCTGATCTAGAACCCTTGGGTTCAAGCGATTCACCATCTTGGCCTCCCAAAGTGCTGGGATTATGGGCGTGAGCCACTGTGCCCAGCCGATGAGGAGACTCTCGCCTTGTCCCAGGGAGAGACCATGGTGGCCCCGTAGGTCTTGTAGGTTGTGGCAGTGGATGTGTGAGAAGTGATTGGATTCCAGATAAATTTGCAAGCAAAGCTGATAGTTTTGGCTGGGCACAGTGGCTCATGCCTGTAAATCCCAGCACTTTGGGAAGGCAAGGTGTGAGGATTGCTTGAGCCCAGGCATTTGAGACCAGCCTGGGCAACACAGCAAGACCTCGTCTCAACAACAGCAACAAAAATTAGCTTGGAGTGGTAGCGTTTGCCTATGGTCCCAGCTATTCAAACAGCTGAGGGCGAGTATCCCTCGAGCCCAGGAGTTAGAGGCTGCAATGAGTTATGATCGTGCCATTTCACTACAGCCTGGGTGACAGCATGAGACCCTGTCTCTTAAAAAAGAAAACGAGGCCGGGCGCAGTGGCTCACGCCTATAATCCCAGCACTTTGGGAGGCCGAGGCGGGTGGATCACGAGGGCAGCAGTTCAAGACCAGCCTGACCAATGTGGTGAAACCCTGTCTCTACTAAAAATAAAAATTAGCCAGGCGTGGTGGCGGGCACCTGTACTCAGGAGGCTAAGGCAGGAGAATCGCTTGAACTTGGGAGGCAGAGTTTGCAGTGAGCTGAGATCACGCCATTGCACTCCAGCCTGGGCAACAAGAATGAAACTCCATCTCAAAAAATAAAAAATTGGCTGGGCATGGTGGCTCATGCCTGTAATCCCAGCACTTTGGGAGGCTGAGGTGGGCGGATCACGAGGTCAGGAGATCCTGGCTAACACGGTGAAACCCTGTCTCTACTAAAAACACAAAAAATTAGCCGGGCATGGTGGTGGGCACCTGCAGTCCCAGGTACTTGGGAGGCTGGGGCAGGAGAATGGTGTGAACCCAGGAGGTGGAGCTTGCAGTGAGCCGAGATAGCGCCACTGCACTCCAACCTGGGTGACAGAGTGAGATGCCGTCTCAAAAATAAATAAATAAATAAAGTAAAACAAAACAAAACAGAAAAACAAATAAATAAAAGGATCACTCAAGGTGTGGTTGCTCACACATGTAATCCCAGCACCTTGGGAAGCTGAGGGAGGATCCTTTGAGTCCAAGAGTTCGAGGCCAGCCTAGGCAAATTGTGAGACCCCATCTTGTATCTACAAAAGCTTAAACTGTTAGCTGGGTATGGTGGCATGCACCTATAGTCCTAGCTACTCAGGATCCTGAGGCAGGACAAATGTTTGAGCCCAGGAGGTTGAGGCTGCAGTGAGCAGTGACTGCGCCATCGCATTCTAGTCAGGGCAACAGAACGAGATGCTGCCTCAAAAAAATAAGAAAGAGAATCATGTCCAATGTGAAGTTCGTACTCTGGGGAAGGGTCCTTGGTTCTGAGTAATAAGCACACATAGGGCCCCTCTTAGGGAGGCAGAATGTGAAGGACACAGGAACACACCTCTCCAACTCCCCCTAGGAAGAGAGCAGACTTGAGATCTGAACTCTGCTTACTGAAGGACTATTATGCAATAAAGGGAATAGACCTAGTCTCTGTGGCTCCAGAGATGAGGATGACTACAGAGAGCATTCCCAGGGAGACTGAGAGCATCTCAGTTTCAGAGAAGAAACTATTTCCAAGATGACATGGTGTTCCCATGTCATCTTGGTTCAGGAGAGGCTGTTCAGGAGAGGCTGGGGCCCTCTGTAGGAGGGTCTGGAGAATTCCAGCATCTGAAGGCTGCAGTTTGGGGTTTTACCATAAACACACACACACACTATAGATATGCATATATGTATAATATATATAAGGCAAACTAAAATTAACTTACTTTCCATTCTTTTGAGATCTTTAGAATATCTCTGAGATTATTTGTGAAACCTCTAGATTAAAAAGATAACAAGAAACAAGGCTAAGAACCAACATCCCAGGCTCCTGCCTCTTTTCTATTAACCACAGAAATTAAGTTCAGCAAAGACAAAGACGCTTCTGTTACCTCCCAATTAGTCTGCCCTGTTTGGACACAGTCCCAGACCTCATACCCCGGAGCCTGTGCATGGACTCCTGGCAAGAGACGCGCCATCCCGGGCCCAGTGCCAAGGTTCCTCTTTCGGTCCTGTCCTCAGGATGTCCTTGGGCTCCCTCAGGACAGAGGCTCTTCCTCCTCCTGCCAGGTCCTCAGATCCCAGCTCCCGAAGCAGGGGCTTGTGTCTTGCCAGTGCTTCTTGTTTTTCTTTTTCTTTCTTTCTTTCTTTCTTTCTTTCTTTCTTTCTTTCTTTCTTTCTTTCTTTCTTTCTTTCTTTTTTTTTGAGACAGAGTCTTGGGCGCTCTAAAAAAAAAAAAAAAACATCAAATGGGAAGACTTCAGCTATGACAGGAAATATCTTCTCCATTTACATAGGGCGTAAGCTGAGTACAGGACTTTGTAACTTTATTTCATCCTCTTCATTTACCTAGGGTGTATACCAGGTAACCAATGGAAACCTCTAGAGGGTATTTAAACCCCAGAAAATTCTGTAACAGGGCTCTTGAGCCATTATGCTCAGCCTGCTCCCACCCTGTGAGTACTTTCTTTCCTTCTTTTTTTTTTTTTTTTTTTTTTTTGAGACTGAGTCTCACTCTATTGCCCAGGCTGGAATGCAGTGGTACGATGTAGGCTCACTGCAGCCTCTGCCTCCTAGGTTCAAGTGATTCTCCTGCCTCAGCCTCCTGAGTAGCTGGGATTATAGGCGCCCGCCACTACACCCGGCTAATTTTGTATTTTAGTAGAGATGGGGTTTCACCATGTTGGCCAGGGTGGTCTCAAACTCCTGACCCCAAGTGATCTGCCCACCTCGGCCTCCTAAATTGCTGGGATTACAGGCATGAACCACCTCACCTGGCCTAAGGAGAGAGTCTTTGGGCAAGAGATAACATACCTTGTTTGAATTAGAGAGTTGCTCCCAGTTTGGGAGTGTTTTTATTTATTTATCTATTTATTTATTTTATATTTTTTAAATTTTATTTATTTATTTAGTTAGTTAGTTAGTTAGTTAGTTAGTTTTGAGATGGAATCTTGCTCTGTCACCCAGGCTGGAGTGCAGTGGCACGCTCTTGGCTCACTGCAAGCTCCACCTCCAGGGTTCACGCCATTCTCCTGCCTCAGCCTCCCGAGCAGCTGGGACTACAGGTGCCCGCCACCACGCCCGGCTAATTTTTTGTATTTTTAGTAGAGATGGGGTTTCACCGTGTTAGCCAGGATGGTCTCGATCTCCTGACCTTGTGATCTGCCCGCCTCAGCCTCCCAAAGTCTTGCTTGGGATTACAGGCATGAGCCACCGCGCCCGGCCTAGGAGTGTTTTTAGACGTAGGGTTACGGGAGAGTGTCCCCCCTTCTCCTTTGCTTTATATATGATCTACTCAGAAAGGCCCCTCACGCAGCAACATTTATTAAATATCTTCTACCCACCAGCTCAGCGCTGCAGATTTGAAGGCAAGTTAGACGTGGTCCCTGCTTTAAGACACTCAGGCAAGCTGAGCAGACAGAATCATACACAAAGAGGACACAAAATGGAGTGTTGAAGGGGTCCAGACTATGCTACTGTGGCATAAGAATTATTTTGAGCTGAAGGTATTTGAGAATAGATGCTTTTCCTGAGCTTCCTTATCTGGCCAAAGCAAAAGCTTCCAAAAGAACTCAAAATCCCCTCCTGGGGGCAACCAAGAAAGATTGACTGATTCTTTTATTTTATTTTACTTTTTTTTTTTTTTTTTTTTAAACAGGGTCTTATTCTTTCACTCTATCACCCAGGTTGGAGAGCAGTGGTGTGATCATAGCTCACTGCAGCCTCAGCCTCCTTGGCTCAAGAGATCCTCCTGCTTCAGCCTCCCGAGTAACTGGGGACTATAGGCATATGCTACTGAGTCTGGCTAATTTTTGTATTTTTTCTAAAGATGAGGTCTTGCCATGATGCTCAGGCTCATCTCATGCTCCTGGACTCATGTGGTCCTCCTGCTTTGGCCTCCCAAAGTGTTGGGATTACAGGGATGAGCCACCATGCCCGGACCAAGAGTGACTGACTCTTAAAATCATCACACCCAAACAAACATTGTCACAAAACTGTAATTGCCCTACAGGTTCTTTCTGCCCACTGCACAGACAACACCAATTCCCTGAGACCGCAATATTGTGGTAGAGAAGAAGTGTTATTAACACAGAGCTAGCCAAGCAGAAGGACCTGAGGTATTGCTCAAATCAACCTCTCGGAAAACTCAGAGGCTGGAGTTTGTATGGATAGTTTGGTGGGCAGGGAGTTGTTGAAAGTGTGCTGCTCATCGGTTGGGGATGAAATTGTAGGGGTGTGGGAAATGGTCCTACTGTGCCGAGCCCACCTTTGGGTGGGGACACAGGACAAGTTGAATCATAACTCATGGGTTCAGGTGGGGTCAGTTGGTTGCCAGAATGCAAAAATCTGAAAAACATTTCAAAAAAGCAATCTTAGGTTCTACAATAATGATGTTACCTATAGGAGCACCTGGGGAAGTCACAAGTCTTGTGACCTCTGGCCACATGACTTGTGAGCAGTAAAGGATTATAGAAGCAAGGCCAGCTTTCTCACGTGACCAGTGAGGAAGAAGCGCGAAGAATGGTCAGTCATGCCGGTGTGGTGGTGGCGGTGGAGCCTGTGGGCCCGTAGCTGGGCTCTGCGAGGTGCAAGAAAGCCTTTGAGGTGAAGGTATGTGAAAGTCACCATGACAAATGTTTTCCAAAAACTTGTAGAAGGCTGTGAAAAAACTACTAGGATCACACGTCATGTATTGAGCATATAGGTTGCTGTAGATGAATGTTCTTAGCTGTCATGTTTAAAAATACTTCTGCTTCATTGCCTCAAGTGTGGCATGCAACATTTTGGAAGGAAAATTGAAGACTTGTTCAAGAAAGCATGAACAGAAGCAAATGATGAAAATGAACATTTTACTTGATGTTGATAACATCGCAATAAATTATGGAGAAAAATACATATTTGGCTGTTTTAATTGCTGAACAATAAAGTGTTTTCTTTTAAATAAAAACAAAAAACAAAAAAAGAAGCAAGACCAGGTGCAGTGGCTCACACCTGCAATCCCAGCACTTTGGGAGGCTGAGGTGAGAGGATCATTTGAGCCTGGGAGTCAGGGACCAGCCTGAGCAACACAGGGAGATCTTGTTTCTACAATTTATTTTTTGAAACGGAGTTTCGCTCTTGTTGCCCAGGTTGGAGTACAGTGGTGTGATCTCAGCTCACCGAAACCTCTGCCTCCTGGGTTCAAGCACTTCTCCTACTTCAGCCTCCCAAGTAGCTGGGATTACAGGCATGTGCCACCACAGTCAGCTAATTTTGTATTTTTCGTAGAGACGGGGTTTCACCATGTTGGTCAGGCTGGCCTCGAACTCCTGATGTGCCCGCCTTGACCTCCCAAAGTGCTGGGATTACAGGCGTGAGCCACCATGCCCTGCCTTCTACAAAAATTTTAAAAAATTAGTGGGGTATGAGGCATGCACCTGTAGTCCAAGCTACTCTGGAGGCTGAGAAAGGAGGAGCTCTTGAGCTGGAGAGGCCAAGACTTCAACAATAAGCTATAACGGTGCCACTGCACTCTAGCTTGGGTGACAGAGTGAGATCCTGCCTTAAACAAACAAACAAACTGCACCTACTTTTTGTTTTTTTGAGACGGAGTTTCACTCTTGTTGCCTAGGCTGGAGTGCAATGGTGCCATCTTAGCTCACCGCAACCTCTACCTCCCTGGTTCAAGCAATTCTCCTGCCTCAGCCTCCCGAGTAGCTGGGATTACAGGCATGTGCCACCACGCCCATCTAATTTTGTAGTTTTAGCAGAGATGGGGTTGCTCCATGGTGATCAGGCTGGTCTCGAACTCCCGACCTCAGGTGATCCACCCGTCTCGGCCTCCCAGAGTGCTGGGATTACAGGCGTGAACCACTGTGCCTGGCCCTGCACCAACATCTTAACATAATTCAGGCCTCTCCCATAATCCTAATCTTGTGGCCTTTCTTCGGTTTGCAAAGGTGGTCAAAGGAGGGACCTTTCTGTCCCTGAGCAAGGAGGGAGTTAGTTTTAAGGCAGGACTATTATCATCCTTGCTTCAAAGTTAAACTGTAGACTGAATTCCTCCCATGGTTAGCTTGGCCTATGCCCAGGGATGAGTAAAGACAGCCAGCTTGTGAGGCTAGACTTCTCACTCTGTCACAGTCTGGGCAAAGGCAGTTTCAAAACCATCATATCTTCCATCTGTTCTCCTTGGGACCCATTTAGTTTTACTAAAAGTCATTTGTTTTTCTTTAGGGGTCCTTCCCTTATTAAGCCCCGATTTCAGACTGCCTCGTTGGGCCATATTTTTCTGCCAACTTTTATACCTACATGAGTAAAGATCTTTTCTCTTGCTAACCTGTCTTTTGTCAATGTAATTTGCATACTCCAGGTGCTGAACCTAATAAAGGAAAAGTTTTTCCTCGACAGTGTCAACTGGGGCGGCAATACTTCTGGTTTCTGATTTGTGTTGAAATATGATTCAAGCTACACACTCTAAATTTATCTTGTCATTCCTCTGAAGATCAAGGTTCGTTTATTTATTCTTCAACAAACATCACTGAGGGCCTATTAAATGCCAGGCCAGGCACTGTTTTAGGAATGGAGAATAGAACAGAGAACAAGGCAAAGTTCTTGCTTTCATGATGTTACTCTCTGGTGCAGGAGGCAGATGACAAGCCAGTAAATGCCTAGAGTGGAAGCTGGTGCTGATGCTGTGGAGAATATTGAAACTGCCATTGCAAAATCGTAGCTGAGACAATGAAAGAGATCTGACCTAACCAATTCCATCTTGCTTGTAACCTCCAAGCTGTTCTTGTTCATTCCTGGGTGTTGGCTGAACTGACTTTGGGAGAAACTTAGTTTATAGTTTAAAACAAAGGGCCGGGCACGGTGGCTCACGCCTGTAATTCCAGCACTTTGGGAGGCCGAGGCGGGCGGATCATGAGGTCAGGAGATTGAGGCCATCCTGGCTAACATGGTGAAACCCTGTCTCTACTAAAAATACAAAAAAATTAGGTGGGCGTGATGGCGGGTGCCTGTAGTCCCAGCTACTTGGGAGGCTGAGGCAGGAGAATGGCATGAACCCTGGAGGCAGAGCTTGCAGTCAGCCAAGATCAAGATCACACCACTGCACTGTAGCCTGGGCGACAGAGCGAGACTCCATCTCAAACAACAACAACAACAACGAAAACAAAGAGGGTAACAGCCCTTTCCCAAAACGAAAGAGCTGGGGACTAGACTGCCTTTATAGGACTAACAAATTAGCCACGAGATTAGAAATTAAGGTTTAGGAGTCATGCAGTTGGAGGCTACAAGATTCTGACCCTCCCTAAACTGCTCCTAAGACCAGTGCTTGAGATACATTGCAGACCCTGCCTTGATGGATCAGCTGGCACCACCCAGATGGATAAACTGGCTCACCTGATCTTGTGGCCCCCACCCAGGAACTGACTGAGCACAAGAAGAGAGCTTCAACTCCATATGGTTTCATCTGCAATCCAACCAATCAGCACTCCTGGCTCACTGGCTTCCCCCACCCACCAAATTATCCAGAAAAACTTTGATCCTGGCTGGGCGTGGTGGCTCACGCCTGTAATCTCAGCACTTTGGGAGGCCGAGGCAGGCATATCACATGGTCGGGAGTCTGAGACTAGCCTGGCCAATATGATGAAACCCCATCTCTACTAAAAATACAAAAATTAGCTGGGCGTGATGGTGCCTGCCTGTAGTCCTAGCTACTTGGGAAGCTGAGGCAGGAGAATTGCTTGGACCCAGGAGGCCGAGGTTGCAGTGAGCCAAGATCACACCACTTCACTCCAGCCTGGGCGACAAAATGAGACTCCGTATCAAAACAACAACAACAACAAAAAGTCTGATCCCTGAATGCTCGGGGAGACTGGTTTGAGTAATAATAAAACTCCGGTCTCCTGCACAGCTGGCTCTGAGTCAATTACTCTTTCTCTCCTTTTTTTAATTTATTATTTTAATTTTAATTTTATCATTTTTATCATTTTAACTTTTTATTTTATTTATTTATTGTTTTGAGACAGAGTTTTGCTCTGTCGCCCAGTCTGGAGTGCAGTGGCACGATCTTGGGTCACTGTAACCTCTACCTCCCGGGTACAAGTGATTCTTTTGCCTCAGCCTCTAGAGTAGCTGGGATTACAGGCATGTTCCACCACACCCGGCTAATTTTTGTACAAGGTGTCTAGATCGAAGGCCCAGCTTTGCCTACAGCAGGTCAACTATCTAGGCCCAATCTTAGCCAGAGGGACCAGGGCCCTCAGCAAGGAACGAATACAGCCTACACTGGTTTACCCTCACCGTAAGACATTAAAACAGTTGTGAGGGTTCCTTGGAATCACTGGCTTTTGCCAACTATGGATCCTTGGATAGAGAAAGATGGCCAGACCACTCTATACTCTAATCAAGGAGATCCAGAGGGCAAATACTTATCTAGTGGAATGGGAACCAGGGGCAGAAACAGCCTTCACAACCTTAAAACAGGCCCTAGGACAAGCTTCAGCTTTAAACCTTTCCACAGGACAAAACTTCTCTTTATACATCACAGAGAGAGCAGGGATAGCTCTTGGGGTCCTTACTCAGAGTCGGGGGACAACCCCACAACCTTACTCCTTACTCAGTAAGGAAATTGATGTAGTAGCAAAAGGCTGGCCTCACTGTTTAAGGGTAGTTGCAGCAGTGGCCGTCTTAGTATCAGAGGCTATCAAAATAATACAAGGAAAGGATCTCACTGTCCGGACTACTCATGATGTAAATGGCATACTAGGTGCCAAAGGAAGTTTATGGCTATCAGACAATCACCCGCTTAGATACCAGGCGCTACTCCTTGAGGGACCGGTGCTTCAAATACATACGTGTGCGGCCCTCAGCCCTGCCACTTTTCTCCCAGAGGATACGGAACCAATTGAGCATGAATGTCAACAAATTGTAGTCCAGACTTATGCCGCTTGAGAGGCTCTCTTAGAAGTCGCCTTAGCTAATCCTGACCTTAACCTATATACTGATGGAAGTTCATTTGTGGAGAATGGGATATGAAGGGCGGGTTATGCCATAGTTAGTAATGTAACCGTACTTGAAAGTAAGCCTTTCCCCCCAGGGTCCAGCACCCAGTTAGCAGAACTAGTGGCACTTACCCAAGCCTTAGAACTGGGAAAGGGAAAAAGAATAAAAGTGTATACAGATAGCAAGTATGCTTATCTAATCCTACATGCTTATGCTGCAATATGGAAAGAAAGGGGGTTCCTAACCTCTGGGGGAACCCCCATTAAATACCACAAGGAAATTATGGAGTTATTGCACACAGTGCAAAAACCCAAGGAGGTGGCAGTCCTACACTGCCGAAGCCGTCAGAAAGGTGAAGGAGAAAAGGCAGAAGGAAACCGTCGGGCAGATGCTGAGGCCAAAATTGCTGTCAGGCAGAACCTCCCATTGGAAATACCTACAGAAGGACCCTTGGTATGGAACAACCCCCTCTGAGATTAAGCCCCAGTATTCCCCAACTGAAACAGAATGGGGACTTTCTCGGGGGCATAGTTTTCTCCCCTCAGGGTGGTTAACAACAGAAGAAGGAAAGGTACTTATACCTGAAGCCAGCCAGTGGAAAATACTTAAGACCCTCCACCAAGCTTTTCATATGGGTATTGAAAACACTCATCAAACGGCCAAATCCCTATTTACAGGGCCGAATTTCCTCCGGACCATCCGACAGGTAGTCAAAGCCTGTGAGGTGTGCCAAGGGAATAATCCCTTGGTCCATTGTAAGGCTCCTTTGGGGGAACAAAAAATAGGTCACTATCCCGGAGAGGACTGGCAGTTAGACTTCACCCATATGCCTAAGTCAAAGAGATTTCAATACTTGTTGGTCTGTGTTGATACCTTTACAAATTGGATACAAGCTTTCCCCCGCAAGACAGAGAAGACTCAGGAAGTGATTAAAGTCCTAATTCATGAAATAATTCATAGATTTGGGTTCCCCCAAAGCTTACAGACTGACAATGGTCTGGCTTTTAAAGCCATGATAGCTCAGGGAATTTCCAGGGCGCTAGGGATACAATATCACCTTCACTGTGCCTGGAGGCCACAATCCTCAGGGAAGGTGGAGAAGGCAAATGAAACACTCAAGAGGCACTTAAGGAAACTAACACAAGAAACTTCATCTCCCATGGCCTACTCTTTTGCCCATGACCTTGTTGAGACTCTGAAATTCTCACAAAATGGGGCTCAGTCCATATGAAATGCTGTATGGACGACCTTTTCTCAGAAATGACCTCCTACTTGATCAGGAAACGGCCGACTTGGTCAAAGATATAACTTCTTTGGCAAAATATCAATGAAACCTTAAAAACCTACCTGAAGGATGTCACAGAGAAAAGGGAACAGACTTGTTTCAACCAGGAGATCTAGTGTTGGTCAAATCTCTCCCCTCTATCTCCCCATCTATGGACTCTGTGGGAAGGACCATACTCGGTAATCCTTTCTACCCCCACTGCAGTTAAGGTGGCAGGAGTGGAATCTTGGATTCACCACACCCGAGTTAAATTTTGGACACCCCCTGAGGAACTTGAGGGACCGTCAGCTCAGGAATCCCAAGATCATCCGGACCAGCCTTGATACACCTGCAAACCGTTGGAAGACTTGCATCTCCTATTTCAGAAGGAAACATCCCAGACTAAAAAGGCTCCTACCACTGATCCTGAAGAAAAACCCCTTCCTCCTTAAAAAAGATAAGTGAAGGCCGGGCGCGGTGGCTCAAGCCTGTAATCCCAGCACTTTGGGAGGCCGAGACGGGCGGATCACGAGGTCAGGAGTTTGAGACCATCCTGGCTAACATGGTGAAACCCCGTCTCTACTGAAAAATACTAAAAACTAGCCGGGCGAGGTNAAAAAAAAAAAAAAAAAAAAAAAAAAAAGATAAGTGAAAACCTACACAATCTTTATCTTTAACACCTCTCCTTGCCCCTTTAATGGAAGCCTTTTACTATTTCATCATATTATTAAGCAGCATACTAACCATACTCCTTGCAATAGGACTATATACTGTAGCTCCTGCCAGGAAGAAAATCCTAATCAAATCAACCTTCTTTCTATCTTCCTTCCTTCTGACAGCAATTTACTCCTACCTTTAATTCAGCCTGGATAAAATGATCTCATCTTCCAGAGCACCCTCTTTACCTTCCTATTTACTCTTTGCCTATCTATCCCTCCTGCTTCCTTGGATACCTCATACAATCACCCCTTTCCTTCCACTAGCTCCTAACTACCTCTATAAGACTCTCAACTTAACCCACTCTCTGTTAAACTAGTCCAATCCTTCCCTGGCAAAGGACTGTTGGCTTTGTATCTCTCCATCAACCTCTGCTTATGTTGCCAGTTCCATTCCCGCAAAAAATTGGGTCTTTACCAATTTAACCTACCACCCTCATTATGAAGGAAAAGACCCTTTCCGGCTTCTAAATATCCAATCATTAGCCAACTTCCCCATCTCTGATAGGACCAAGAATACCCTAACAGGACGCGCAATCCAACTTTTACGTTCTTACATTTTCAACCTCACCTATTACACAAGCAATGAAAAGCCCATACATGGCCCTGTAACTACGAATGCCATCTTATTTTTCCAAGCCCCTTTATGCATCCAATGCAACCTGTTATCAGGCCTGCCCCTGGGGCACGTACTACCCCATCAGTGTAATTACACCCTATAACTTCAAGCCCCAACTAATCAGAGTAACTTCCAAGTTACTCAAACAGCTCCATTCAGACAGCTTGTCTGCTTCTCAGGGCCTCCAAAAATCATCACCTCCTCCCTGCTTAACAAACAGTCCAGGTTTTGTAATGGCAAACATACTCCCTGCATGACCATTCACCCCTGGACCCCCTGTAGCAGCGCCGCACCACTAGTGAATGCCTTCTCATCCCCTCTTTCAGTCACTCTCTTGAATGGTTCCTAGTAGATACAAAACAATTTTTTCTCCAATGGGAAAATAGAACACAGGGAGCCACTCAGTTTGCTCCCAACACCCCTTCCCAGCTGCTCACTGGAGCTACCTTAGCAAGTACTCTAGGAGTATGGGGAAATGAAAACAACAGACTCACACACCTTTTTAACATACGACCAGTTCTGTCTACCCAGCCAAGGTATATTCTTATGTGGAATATCAACCTATATCTGCCTCCCCACTAACTGGACAGGCACCTGCACCTTAGTCTTTCTAAGTCCCAACATTAACATTGCCCCAGGAAATCAGACCCCATCAGTGCCCCTCAAAGCTCAAGTCTGTCAGTGCAGAGCCATACAACTGATACCCCTACTTATAGGGTTAGGAGTGGCTACTGCTACAAGAATCAGATTAGCCAGTTTATCTACTTCATTGTCCTACTACCACATATTCTCAAAGGATTTCTCAGACAGTTTGCAAGAAATAACGCAATCTATCCTTACTCTACAATCCCAAATAGACTCTTTGGCAGCAGTGACTCTCCAGAGCTGCTGAGGCCTCAACCTCCTCACTGCTGAGAAAGGAGGACTCCGCACCTTCTTAGGGGAAGAGTGTTGTTCTTACACTAACCAGTCAGGGATAGTATGAGATGCTGCCTGGCATTTACAGGAAAAAGCTTCTGAAATCAGACAACACCTTTCAAACTCTTATACTAATCTCTGGAGTTGGGCAACATGGCTCCCCTTTCTAGGTCCCATGGCAGCCATCTTGCTATTACTCACCTTCGGGCCCTGTATTTTTAACCTCCTTGTCAAATTTGTTTCCTCTAGGATCGAGGCCATCAAACTACAGGTGGTCTTACAAATGGAATCCCAAATAAGTTCAACTAAAAACTTCTACTGAGGACACCTGGACTGACCCACTGGCCCTTTCACTGGCCTGAAGAGTTCCCCTCTGGAGGACACTACAACTGCAGGGCCCCTGCTTTGCCCCTATCCAGCAGTAAGTAGCTAGAGCAGTCATCACCCAATTTCCAACAGCAATTGGGGTGTCCTGTTTAGAGAGGGGATTGAGAGGTGAAGCGAGCTGGGTTTCTGGGCTGGTGGGGACTTGGAGAACTTTTCTGTCTAGCTAGAGGATTGTGAACACACCAATCAGCACTCTGTCTAGCTAAAGGATTGTAAATGCACCAATCAGCACTCTGTAAAAATGCACCAATCAGTGCTCTGTGTCTAGCTAAAGGATTGTAAATGCATGAATCAGCACTCTGTGTCTAGCTAAAGGATTGTAAATGCACCAATCAGCACTCTGTAAAACAGACCAATCAGCAGGATGTAGGTGGGGTCAAATAAGGGAATAAAAGCTGGCCACCCAAGCCAGCAGCGGCAACCAGGTTGGGTCCCCTTCCTCGCTGTGGAAGCTTTGTTCTTTCACTCTTCACAATAAATCTTGCTGCTGCTCACTCTTTGGGTCTGCACTACCTTTCTGAGCTGTAACACTTACCACTTACCACTAGGGTCTGTGGTTTCATTCCTGAAGTCAGTGAGACCACGAACCCACCGGGAGGAACAAACAATTCCGGATGCGCCACCTTTAAGAGCTGTAACACTCACTGTGAAGGTCACTGGCTTTATTCCTGAAGTCAGCGAGACCATGAACCCACTGGAAGGAAGAAACTCGGGACACATCTGAACATCTGAAGGAATAAACTCCAGACAAACCATCTTTAAGAACTGTAGGCCAGGCGCGGTGGCTCAAGTCTGTAATCCCAGCACTTTGGGAGGCCGAGACGGGTGGGTCACGAGGTCAGGAGATCAAGACCATCCTGGCTAACACGGTGAAACCCCGTCTCTACTAAAAAATACAAAAACAAACAAACAAACAAAAAAACTAGCCGGGCGAGGTGGCGGGCGCCTGTAGTCCCAGCTACTCAGGAGGCTGAGACAGGAGAATGGTGTAAACCCGGGGTGCGGAGCTTACAGTGAGCTGAGATCTGGCCACTGCACTCCAGCCTGGGCGACAGAGCGAGACTCAGTCTCAAAAAAAAAAAGCTGTAACACTCATTGTGAGGGTCTGCGGCTTCATTCTTGAAGTCAGCGAGACCAAGAACCCACCAGAAAGAATAAATTCTGGACACGACATTTTTTTTCTTTGAGACAGGGTCTCTGTGGTACAATCTTAGCTCACTGCAGCCTCAACCTCCTGGACTCAAGAGATCCTCCTGCCGCAGTCTCCTGAGTAGCTGGCACACTGCATGCCTTGCCAATTTTTTTTGTAGAGACATGGTTCTCACTATGCTGCCTACACTGGTCTTGAACTCCTGGGCTCAAGCAGTCCTCCCAAAGTGCTGGGATTATAGGTGTGAACCACTGTTCCTGGTCTCTTTTCTTCTTTTATCCCTCCACATGTGTCTTTTATTTTTTTTTTTTTGAGACGAAATCTTGCTCTTGTCCCCCAGACTGGAGTGCAGTGGTGTGATCTTGGCTCACTGCAACCTCCGTCTCCCGGATTCAAGCGATTCTCCTGCCTTGCCCCCACAAGTAGCTGGGATTACAGGCGCTCACCACCATGCCTGGCTAATTTTTGTATTTTAGTAGAGACAGGGTTTCACCATGTTGGCCAGGCTGGTCTAGAACTCCTGACCTCAGGTGATCCACCAGCCTCAGCCTCCCAAAGTGCTGGGATTAGAGGCAGAAGCCACCATGCCAGGCTGTGGTGCTTCTTTTTTTTTTTTTTTTTTGACGAAATCTCACTCTGCCACCCAGGCTGGAATGCAGTGGTGCTATCTCGGCTCAATGCAACCTCTGCCTCCCCAGTTCCAGTGATTTTGTGCCTCAGCCTCCTGAGTAGCTGCTGTGATTACTACAGGC
This sequence comes from Rhinopithecus bieti, assembly GCF_001698545.2. Lineage (NCBI taxonomy): Eukaryota > Metazoa > Chordata > Mammalia > Primates > Cercopithecidae > Rhinopithecus > Rhinopithecus bieti. Next base: position 674,991 of record NW_016817546.1, on the reverse strand, counting down.
ACACACCACCACGCCCGGCTAATTTTTGTATTTTTAGTAGAGACGGGGTTTCACCATGTTGCCCAGGTTTGTCTCAAACTCCTAGCCCCAGGTGATCTGCCTGCCTTGGCCTCCCAAAGTGCTGGGATTACAGGCATGAGCTACTGAGCCTGGCCTCTATATAAGCCCTAAATTCTAACCACTCCTCTGAGTTACTCATTGCTGAGTTTCCCTTGCATGTGATTCATGAGTTTCCAGGAAAGGGGTGGGTAATTTCCAGAACGAGGGTTCCTCCCTTTTTAGACTATATAGGTAAACTTCTGGGCCAGGCATGGTGGCTCACGCCTGTAATCTCAGCACTTTGGAAGGCCAAGGCTGGCAGATCACTTGAGGTCAGGAGTTCGAGGCCAGCCTGGCCAACATGGAGAAACCCTGTCTCTCTTAAAAATACAAAAATCAGCTGGGTGTGATGATGCACGCCTGTAGTCCCAGCTACTCAGGAGGCTGAGGCGGGAGAACCCGGAGGCAGAGGTTGTGGTAAGCCAAGATTGTGCCACTGCACTCCCGCCTAGGTGACAGAGCGAGACCCTGTCTCAATGAAATAAAGTAAAATAAAATAAATAAAGAAGGAAATAGACTACATAGGCTAACTTCTGGATGTGGCTGTGGCATTTGTAAACTGTCATGGCTCTGATGAGAATGTCTTTTAGCATGGTAATGTATTATAATTAATGTATAATGAGTAGGGAGGACTATTAGAGGTCACTTTCCTTTTTTTTTTTTTTTTTGAGACGGGAGTCTCGCTCTGGTCGCCCAGGCCTGGAGTGCAGTGCCGAGTCTCAGCTCACTGCCAAGTCCGTCCTCCCAGGTTTACGCCAGTTCGTCCTGCCTCAGCCTCCGTAGTGAGACTACAGGGCGGCCGGCCACCTCCGTCCGGGGTAGTTTTTTTTTGTATTTTTCTTAGTAAGAGACCGGGTTTCACTGTGTTAGCTTAGCCTAGGATCGGTCTCGATCTCCTGACCTCGTGATCGCCCCGTCTCAGCCTCCCAAAGTGCTGGAATTACAGGCTTGAGCCACCGCGCCCGGCCAGAGGTTACTTTCATTGCTATCTTGGTTTTGGCTGGTTTGGGCTTTTTTTTTTTTTTTTTTTTTTTGAGACAGAGTCTCACTCTGTCGCCCAGGCTGGAGTGCAGTGGCACAATCTCGGCTCACTGCAACCTCCACCTCCCAGGTTCAAGTAATTCTCCTGCCTCAGCCACCTGAGTAGCTGGGATACAGGCGCATGCCACCACGCCCTGCTAATTTTTGTATTTTCAGTAGAGATGGGGTTTTACCATGTTGGCCAGGCTGGTCTGGAACTCCTGACCTCAAATGATTCATCCACCTGGGCCTCCCAAAGCACTGGGATTACAAACATGAACTACCGCGCCTAGCCTCCAAATAATTTTTGTATTTTTAGTAAAGACAGAGTTTCACCATATTGGCCAGGCTGGTGTTGAACTTCTGGCCTCAAAGTGATCCACCCACATCAGCCTCCCACAGTGTTGGGATTACAGGCGTGAGCCATTCTACCCGGCCAAAGACTTCCGCTATTTCATGTACTTACTGTAAATCTTACCCTTAAGTGAAAGCCTCAACATTACTGAAACACATACTTACCATAAATCCTGCCCTTATGCAAATTCCCTATGGTATAGAAGCCCTGGGTCTTGGGGTGTAACATTGCAGGGGTCCACCATGTCATCTGGAGGCTGCCTGAGACATGGTTTCTGTTTGTAAGTCCCTATTAAATGTTTCCTTCTGATCACTGTGTTGGTCAGCCTCTTTCTTTGGCCTCTCAGCTCCCTGGGCCTTTGAGGGTGGATTTGTATAGACCTGCTCACCACAGAACAGTGCTTAATACATATTTTTTTTTTTGAGATGGGGTCTCACTGTGTCACCCAGGTTAGAGTGCAGTGGTGCCATCTCAGCTCACTGCAGCCTCTGCCTCCTGAGTTCAAGCAATTCTCCCACCTCAGCCTCCCAAGTAGCTGGGATTACAGGGGTGCACCACCGCGCCTGGCTAATTTTTGCATTTTTAGTATAGATGGGATTTCACCATGTTGGCTAGACTGGTTTTGAACTCCTGACCTCAGGTAATCCACCGGCCTTGGCCTGCCAAAGTGCTGGGACTACAGGCATGAGCCACTGTGCCCGGCCTTAGTACATTTTTTGTTGAATGGATGAAGTGCCTCTCCATAATGGATGTTTGGGTTCAATTTTCTGGCTCCCTCAAAGCCACCTTCTGAGTCTCAGACCCTCTCCTTGTCCGTACCTGTCCATGCAGAGATCAGAGGTGTGGTGTTGCGATCGATATGCGGTTCCCCGTTCCTAACTCCCACAGTCCTGTGATAATGTTGGAGCACTTGAGGCCTCAGGAAACAGAACCTCTCCTCTGAACTTCTCCTGTCCCTCTTTCACCGGTCCAACCAGGATTCTAATCTGATGTGGGTCCTGCCCCACACCCTAGAGCAAGCCTGTTCAACCCGCAGCCCAGGATGGCTTCGAATGCAGCCATTCTCCTGCCTCAGCCTCCCGAGTAGCTGGGACTACAGGCACCCGCCTCGTTGCCCGGCTAGTTTTTTGTATTTTCTATTAGAGACAGGGTTTCACCGTATTAGCCAGGATGGTCTCGATCTCCTGACCTCGTGATCCACCCGTCTCGGCCTCCCAAAGTGCTGGGATTACAGGCTTGAGCCACCGCGCCCGGCCTCCAATCACATTTCTACGCAGTTATCAGTCGTGCCCATGTAATGAAGCCTCCATAAAAAAGCCACGAGGACTGGGTTTGGAGAGGTTCTGGATAGCTGAATACATGGCGGTTCCTGGAGGGTGGTGAGACCAGGGAGAGCATGGAAACTCTGCCTCCCCCAAACGCCACCCTATGCATCGCTTCATCTGTATCCCTTGTGGATCCTTTATAACAAACCACTACACATAAGTAAGTGTTTTCTTGAGTTCTGTGAGCCATTCCAACCCATTCATCAAACCCAGGCTGGGCACCGTGCCTCACCCTGTCATCCCAGCACTTTGGCAGGCCGAGGCGGGTGGATTACTTGAGGTCAGGAGTTCGAGACCAGCCTGGCCAACATGGTGAAACCCCGTCTCTACTAAAAATAGAAAAATTAGCTGGGCATGGTGATGCGCACCTGTAATCCCAGCTACTGGGGAGGCTGAGGCAGGAGAATCGCTTGAACCTGGGAGGCAGAGGTTGCAGTCAGCCGAGATCCCCCGACTGCACTCCAGCCTGAGAGACAGAGTGAGACTCCGTTAGAAACAAAACAAAACACGAAAGAGGGGGTCATGGGAACCCCAAATTGAAGCCAGTGAATCAGAAGCTCTAGGGGTCAGACTTGTGACTGGTATTGGGGGAGATAGGCTTGCGGATTGAGCCCTCAACCCCTGGAATCTGATGCTATCTCCGGGTAGATAGTGTTGAAATTGAATTGCAGGATACCCAGCTGGTGTCCACCCCCACACATTTGGTCACAGAAGCCTTATTCTGTGTTGATTGTTGTGGTGTGAGAGTAGAGGAAAAACATAGTTTGGATAGAATTTTTTTCTGACACAGATGGTGATCTTCAGGACTCCACCTGCACCCATGAGATTGTGAAGAAGTGGACCCAGCCTTCACAGGCGTCCAAGTTACCTTCCCCACGGAGACTTGTTTTACAGATCGCAAAAGACATCTGCATTTTTGTATGGCTCCAGCAGGATCTCTCTGCTCTACGAGGATTAATGAGCCAGTCACATCTCTCCCCAGCTTCCTGGACCAACAGCGCAAACCTAGTTCAGAAACCCAGCAAGCAGCCTGAGGCAGCATTAGCCAGGCATCCGTGGTATGCAAGTTTTGGCACTGGTTTGTTGTTTGGATGTTTTTCTCCTTCAGGCAGAAATTTACAAAGCACTCATGCTCCAAGTACCATGGCAGAGAGAGGAGGTGAAGCAAATTGTAAAAACTTCAACCTCAGTATTGAGTTTCTCCTTGACTTGTGTTGAAGCCAATTATGGCAAGGGATGTGGATAACCTGGATGTTTTCTCTTGGGATCCACCCTCTCACAGGTGTTCCTCTGAGCGCTTTGCAGGATGAGAAGTTGAATAGGGAGGGGAGAGATCCCCTCCCCTCCCCTTCCCTCCCCTCCCATCTCCTTTCCTTTCCTCACAGGGTGCTGCTCTGTTGCTCAGGCTGGAGTGCGGTGGTGTGATCTTGGCTCACTGCAACCTCCACCTCCTGGGCTCAAGTAATCATCTCACCTTAACCATCTGAGGAGCTGGGACTAGAGGCACCTACCACTATACCTGGCTAATTTTATTTTATTTTGGTAGAGACGGAGTTTTGCCATGTTGTCCAAGCAGGTCTTCAACTCCTGGGCTCAAGCAGTCTGCCTACTTTGGCCTTACAAAGTGGGTACTGATTTCTCTGCAGCTTATGGACACACCTTCAATGGGAGCACCAATGGAGGCGCTTTAGCTTGTAATCTCCATCAACATCTCCCACAAGACACCTCCCCAAACTTGATCTGGTTTGGGGAGTCACTCCTGTCTGGAGGAAAACATCTCTAATTTAGCCCTCGAGATTACACATATTAAGTTCAACTAAGTACGAACTCAAGATATATTAAATACAATTTCCAAACACACCAGCCATCATGAGTGAGAATCAGCAGAAACTATGGATGACAGACTTAGGCCACCTCAGGTTTTTGGAGTGATCAGATACAGATTATTTTATTTATTTATGTATTTATTTGAGATGGAGTCTCGCTCTGTTGCCCAGGCTGGGGGGCAGTGGTGCGATCTCGGCTCACTGCAACCACTGTGATTCTCCTGCCTCAGCCTCCCAAGTAGCTGGGATGACAGGCGTGCAACAGCATGCCTGGCTAATTTTTGTATTTTTAGTTGAGACAGGGTTTTGCCATGTTAGCCAGGCTGGTCTCGAACTCCTGACCTCAGATGATCCACCTGCCTTGGCCTCCCAAAGTGCTGGTATTACAGGCATGAACCATCCCACCTGGCCCAATACAGACTATTAAGCATAGAGTTAGTTGTAAAGCAACTGTTCTGGGTCTTTCTTTTCTTCCTTTCCTTTCCTTCCTTCCTTCCTTTCTTCTTTTCTTTTCTTTTCTTTTCTTTTTTTGTTTCTTCTTTTGAGATAGAGTCTTGTTCTGTTGCCCACGCTGGAGTGCAGTGCCACGATCCAGGCTCACTGCAACCTTCACCTCCTGGGTTCAAGTGACTCTCCCACCTCAGCCTCTCGAGTAGCTGGGATTACAGGCACCCATCACCACGCCCAGCTAATTTTTGTATTTTTAGTAGAAACAGCGTTTTGCCATGTTGGCCAGGCTGGTCTCAAACTCCTAACCTCAAGTGATCCTCCTACCTTGGCCTCCCAAAGTGCTGGGATTGCAGGCGTGAGCCATTACGCCTGGCCCTGGGTGTCTCTTTCGATCCCATTGCTCCTCTGAGCCTCCTATACAGAGATTCTGGTGCTACTGCACACCATGTGTTTGTGTCCTCTATGTTAAACTTCTTTTTCCTGGCTAATGTGGTCCAGACATGTTGGAAGGGATTCTAAAGTAATAATCCTGTGACCACGTGACTGTGAGAAGAATTCTTTTCTAAAGAAAAGGATCTTCATTACATGCCTACCCATCTCTTTCACTACCTTTAATACCACCTCAGATATCTCTTTTCATTTCCTGCAGCCCTTATTGCTTCCATGGTGTTAGCCCCCTTGGCATTTCATCGTACTAGTTTTTTTCCATTTTGTAGCTGACTATCTCACCAGTCACTCCTGTGTGGAGGAAAACATCCCCAGTTTAGCCCTTGAGATTACACTTATTAAGCTCAACTAAGCACAGACTCATGATACACAATTTCCAAACACACAAGGAAGCCAGCCTTGATAAGTGAGAAACTATGAACAACAGACTTAGACCTTTTTAGGATTTTGGAGAAATCAGATACAGATTATTAAATAACTACTCATGGATTTTTTTTGGGGGGGGGGGATGCTTTTGATTTCTTTT
>NW_016817546.1:647516-668811 GCF_001698545.2 Rhinopithecus bieti | reverse complement strand
TTTGAGATGGAGTCTTGCTCTGTTGCCCAGGCTGGAGTGCAATGGCGTGATCTCAGCTCACTGCAACTTCCATCTCCTGGGTTCAAGTGATTCTCCTGTCTCAGCCTCCTGAGTAGCCGGGATTACAGGTGCCCACCACCATGCCAGGCTAATTTTGTATTTTAGTAGAGACAGGGTTTCAACATGTTGGCCAGACTGTTCTCGAACTCCTGACCTCAAGTGATCCACGAGCCTCGGCCTCCCAAAGTGCTGGGAATACAAGCGTGAGCCACCATGCCTGGCCCTGATTTCTATTTTAATAGAGACGGGGTCTTGCTATTTTGTCCAGGCTGGTCTTCAACTCCTGAGCTCAGGCAATCCTTCTGCCTTGGCCTCCCAAAGTGCTGGGATTACAGGTGTGAGCCACTGTGCCCAGCCAAACTTTTTTAAAATGAGTTTAAAATGAGCAATAAGAAGAGACTTTTAAAATGATTATGTGTTCTCTGATGCAGAACCAGGGCTGAGCTCACACTAAAGGCCTTTCCACACTTACCACATTCATAAGGTTTCTCACAATGGGTTCTTCGATGCCTAAAAGGCTTGTACTCCAAACAAAGCTTTGCCCATATCCTTCACAGTTTTGAGGTCCCCTTTTAAAGACGTTCTGATCTTTTCATTTAATTTATGCCCAAATTCACAGAATTCTCTGCCTTCAGAATCCTGTAGAACATTCTCTCTGAGACTGCTAGACTCTTCTGTCAGTGGTTCAAGTTTTGCTGTAATTCCCTCCTCTGACGCTGGCTTTCCAATCTTGGTCTTGTGTTCACCACCTCGACTTGGTCACTGGATTGCTGTGAAGCCTCTCACCCGGCGAACCTGCCATCACCCTGTCTGCTCCTATGGCACAATCAGGAGCTGTGCTATGCGCTCTCCTGGCTCTGCTTTCCAGGGAACAGAAGTAGATGTAACACTTTGAATTTCTGCATTGTAATCTGAATCAGTGACTCCTGTTTGTACTTCCACTCCTTTTAAATTTAAACTAGACCTACCTAGAAGTAATCCTACCGTCCCCACTGGCATCATCTGACTGGAGACAGCAATATTCTTTAACAGTCCTATTACAAAAGGAGAACTTGGTCCATATTGATTAATAGCTTGCTTAAATTCTTTGAGTAATTTAAAAGAAAAGGCTCAAATGTAGCAATAATATTTCCCTGTTGATCTGGGGGATGTATTCTAACACGGAACTGCCAAGCCTCTATATTACACTTTCTTCTAGCTTGCTGAATTCCTGCCTGAATAGAACTGAGAGCGATCACTTGAGGCGCTGCTCAAACTGTCACTGGGGCAACTACAGTGTCCTCTGGAAAAGAAAGATCTGGAGGGTCAGGCCACTCTTTTTCTTCAAAATAAGGAGGGGTACAGAAGGGTAGGGATGAACCCCTTCCTCCTTTGCCGCTTTAGCTTTAGCTTGCAAACAAACCTGCTTTGCCACCTCTTCTGTTACTTCATTATACTTTCCTTCCTCCTTATCATCAGTGTGAAAAGGTTCCAAGGTGGAATTAAGCAGAGTCCACACTTGTCCCATCGTTACCCTGATGCTTCCAAGCTCCCCTTCTTACTCACCATGGGGATTGCTTAAGAGTACTCGGGTGTCCTCCAGCTTAGTTCCACATCCTCCAACTGTCGCTCCAGCACCCCTTTGATCCAGGTTTGAGCCCCCACGTTGGGTGCCACTTCCCGAGACCAGCTCAGTCGTGGAGACCCTAACCCAGTGGCGCTAGAGGAATTAAAGACACACACAGAAATATAGAGTGTGGAGTGGGAAATCAGGGGCTGACAGCCTTCAGAGCTAGAGCCCCGACCAGAGTTTGACTCACATGTTTATTGACAGCAAGTCAGTGAGAAGCATTATTTCTATAGATTATAGATTAACTAAAAGTATTCCTTGCGGGAACCAAAGGGATGGCTGAAACAAAGGGATGGGCTCTGGCTAGTTATCTGCAGCAGGAACATGTCTTTAAGTCACAGATCGCTCATGCTGTTGTTTGTGGTTTAGGAACGCCTTTAAGCGGTTTTCTGCCCTGGGTGGGCCCACTGACTCAACCATCTGGAAAGGAGAGGTGGACGGATATTGGATCCTATAGGACCTTGTGGGCCATGGTAAGGGGTTTGAATTCTGTTCTGGTTCTAATGGGAAACCACTGCATAGTTTTAAGGAGAGAAGGGCAATGGGTTCACTTTTTTTTTTTTTTTGAGACAAAGTCTCGCTCTTTCTGTCCCCCAGGCTGGAGTGCAGTGGTTCGATCTCTGCTCACTGCAACCTCTGCCTCCTGGGTTCAAGCGAGTCTCCTGTTTCACCTTCCTGTGTAGCTGGGATTACAGGCATGCACCACCATGCCTGGCCTGGATTCACCTTTAGAATGCTTTCCCTGGACTGTAGAAAATAGGAGTGAACACAAGAACCTGGTGGTGATCTTTCGGGAGAAAGATCCTGCTTGGACTAGAGTTGCAGCAGCTAAAGTGCGAAGCGATGGTTGGATTCAGGATATGTGTTTGGAGGGAGAGCCAGCAGGCTTACTGATGCGTGGGATGACTAGTATGAGCTACTGGTGGTAGCATTTGCTGAGATGGGGAAGACGAGGAGGGGAATGGAGCTGGAGAACGAGGATGGTGGCAGGTTGGAGATGCCTGGTAGACCTCGGGGGAGGCTGAGAGGGTGGTTGGGATTACAAATCTTGAAAGTGGGAGAAGAGGTCAGGCTGGAGACAGACATCTGGGAGATGATATTTAGAACAGCAGAGCTGGCTGAGACTGAGGAGAGAATGTGCCACCACTGAGCACAGAAGGAAATGGGCGATTTCCTCATCAATACTCTATTATGGTACGTGCAAAATACTGAGTGTATTTCAACAATTAAAACAATGAGGTTGGACAAGTGTGGTAGGGGAGGTCGGTGGGGGGGCGTGCAGCAGGGATCACTTTTTTTTTTTTTTTTTATATATAATTCATTTTTTTTTTTTTCGAGACAGAGTCTTGCTCTGTGACCCAGGCTGGAGTGCAGTGGCCGGATCTCAGCTCACTGCAAGCTCCGCCTCCCGGGTTCACGCCATTCTCCTGCCTCAGCCTCCCGAGTAGCTGGGACTACAGGCGCCCGCCACCTCGCCCGGCTAGTTTTTTGTATTTTTTAGTAGAGACGGGGTTTCACCGTGTTAGCCAGGATGGTCTCGATGTCCTGACCTTGTGATCCGCCCGTCTCGGCCTCCCAAAGTGCTGGGATTACAGGCTTGAGCCACCGCGCCCGGCCGGGTTTGCTTTTGCTTCTCTACACATTGCTTGGATATTTTATTTATTCCTTCATTTTATTTCATTTCATTTTGCTTTGTTTTTTACAAAAGGCATGTATTCCTTGTAGTGTACAATTTCCGGAGCCCACAACTGTTTGCCTGTAGCTGGGACTCATATCAGATACAGTAAAGGATGGCCAGGCAAGAGGCAGTGACATCCTGTGTTCCCTGGGGCAGATCCCAGAAGGGGACCATGGGGAGCAGGCAGGTGGGGACTGAGTGGCTACTGGTACATCTGGGTTTTCCTCTTCAGTTCCTCCCTCCTCCGCCTATGAACCACAATCTAGGTAGACCCCCTAGAGGGGCCAGGAGGGCCCACTCTTCTTTCCCTTTTTTAAGGGGAAGGGTTTGTTTTGGGAGCAGTTCTCTCGTTAGGCAGAGTGGCCCCAGGGCTCTGGAGGTAAATACAAGCACTCCACTCTCTTCAGTCTCTTTTTACGTTGTCTTTCCCAGGGGGGTGTTAAGGGTTGGCCAGGGCATGCTTCCAAAAGTTCCTTTGATTATTTGGAAAAAGCCTTACATAATTCAACCCGAAGGACTCGAGAGGTGAATCGAGTGTTCAGGAATCAAGTGGACAGTGGCCGAACAGAAAGTTCCAATTTTGTGAATAGTGTTGTTTTGATTAATTAACCATCTCCGTCTCCTGGTGAGGGGGTCTCTAAAGACTGGGCAGTAAAAAAAAGCAAACAAAAAGTAACAAAAACCTCCCAAAACTGTGCAGTAATGTCTTTGCCTGTCCTGGAGGGCCCCTCGGGTAGGTTTTACATGAGCTCGGGTGTCTTGAGTGAGTCCACAATCTGGGAGGCAGGCAGTGCCAACTCAGGGGACCATAGTGGGTGGGAGACTGGGTCAGGGGTGACCCTCAGGGGATCCTGGTCCACTGGTTGGCCAACTTTGTTGTTGTCATCTCTGAGGTTCAGTTGATTGAAAGTGGCCCAAGGACACAGGGTGATTAAGGTTTCTAGAAGGTTCTTGCTATTCTCACTGAGTATTTTAAAACTACATTTTATCACATGCGAAACTCCTCAGAAATCATCCCAGTGTTCTTTCCTCCTCCTCCTCCTCCTCCTCCTCTTCTTCTTCTTCTTCTTCTTCTTCTTCTTCTTCTTCTTTTTTTGAGACTGAGTCTCGCTCTGTCGCCCAGGCTAAAGTCCAGGGGCGTGATCTCGGTTCACTGCAACCTCCATCTCCCAAGTTCAAGTGATTCTCCTACCTCAGCCTCCTGAGTAGCTGGGACTACAGGTGTGCGCTACCACACCTGGCTAATTTTTGTATGTTTACAAACATTAAATGGGGTTACAAAAATTAGATGAAGTTTCACCATGTTGGCCAGGCTGGTCTTGACCTCCTGGCCTCAAGTGATCTGCCATCCTTGGCCTTCTAAAGTGCTGGGATTACAGGTGTGAGCCATCGCGCCTGGCCATCCCAGTGTTATTATTATTGATTGCTCTGTGTGTGTGTGTGTGTGTGTGTGTGTGTGTGTGTGTGTTGGGGTGGGTGGGTGTGGGTGTGTTTTCTTTTCTTTAAAAAGTTTTTAAAATTTGAATCAGAGTCTTGCTCTGTTGTCCAGGCTGTAGTACAGTGGCATAATCATGGCTCATGGCAGCCTCAAACTCTTGGCCTCAAGCAATCCTACCATCAGTCTCCCCAAAGCCTGGAATTTAACAGGTTGGCCGAGAGCAGGGAGCCATTGCACCCGGCTGTGTGCATGTTTTCTAAAAAGTGCAGATAACTTACTCCCTGGTTTGTTTCCTTAGTGAGCTCATATTGTCTACCTTCTAAAGACCAAAGCGTCAGGACTGCAGAGCCCCATTCTGGCTTTGGCAAACACATGGAGTGAGACTGGTTTCCACCTGAGAAATAAACCTGGTTTCCCACCGGGCATGCTCCTCTCCTGCGTGTTACCTACGTGGTAGGGAGCTGATGTTGCAGACTGCAGAGGCTCACCCCCTTGAGGGAGAACTTCCTAAACTGAGCTGAGTCCTGGTGTCCTGTGTTCCCCTGAAACACTTTACAGAGGCTGCCTTGGCGTGTCTCTCTCAAAAAAGACTCCTCCAGGCAGTGAGGAAGGCAGGACCTGGCAGAGGGAGAACCCAGTGTTGCTGGAACTGAGGCTGATTCTGCAATTAAGCTCTGGTCCCAAATTGAGACATGAGGTCTGGGCCTTTGCATCCCTGTTTCTTTTTACTTTTACTTTTAATTTTCTTTTTTCTTTTTCTTTTTGAAATGGAGTCTCACTCAGTCGCCCAGGCTGGAGTGCAGTGGCTTGATCTCAGCTCACTGCAACCTCTGCCACCCGGGTTCAAGTGATTCTCCTGACTCAAGCCTCCCGAGTAGCTGGGATTGCAGGTGCGGGCCACCACGCCTGGCTATTTTTTGTATTTTTAGTAGAGACAGGGTTTCACCATGTTGGCCAGGATGGTCTCGATCTCTTGACCTCGTGATCCACCCACCTTGGCCTCCCAAAGTGCTGGGATTACAGGTGTGAGTCACTGCGCCCGGCTTTTTTTTTTCTTTCTTTCTTTCTTTTGAGACAGAGTTTCGCTCTTGTTGCCCAGGCTGGAGTGCAATGGCGCCATCTCGGCTCGCTGCAACTTCCGCCTCCCGGGTTCGAGCGATTCTCCTGCCTCAGTCTCCTGAGTAGCTGGGATTACAGGCATGCACCACCACACCCGGCTAATTTTGTGTTTTTAGTTTCTCCATGTTGTATTTTTAGTAGAGACGGGGTTTCTCCATGTTGGTCAGGCTGGTCTCCAACTCCTGACCTCAGGTGATCCACCCACGTTGGCCTCCCAAAGTGCTGGGATTACAAGCGTGAGCCACTGGGCCCAGCTGTTTTTACTTTTCAAAACCATTCCTACTTGAAAATTAAAATGACATCCGGGCTCACTGGATTCGCTCATACAAAGGCAGGGGCATCTAGACCGTAGACAGTAATCTGTGTTGGTTCAATGGCCTTGAACACTACTCATTTCATCAATGAAAAATCATTCTTAGATCTCATTGTGCTAATTAACAAACCATCTGGTGTGGATTGGAGATAGAGCTAGAGTGGCTTTTGTTGAGTCTTTCAAATGTAGGTTCTAATCACCCCTGGAATTTTGCGCTCCCAATTCCGCAGCACTGACTGCCCCTAGAAAGCAGATTGAAGCTAAGTGACACGTACAGCTCGTGCTGAAGGGTTTTGAAGTAAATTACAGGCACCATAACACCCTTTTCAAGCTCGGAGCTCTTGAGAAGACCACTGAGCTCAAAGTTAGTCCAACAAATAATGTTCATCACACACAGCATCTTCTGTTTAAGAAGGCAGGACATTGGCCGGGTACGGTGGCTCATACCTATAGTCCTAGGACCTTGGGAGGCTGAGGCTGGCAGATCACTTGAAGTCAGTAGTTCCAGATCAGCCTGGCCCACATGGTGAAACCCTGTCTCTACTAAAAATACAAAAAATTAGCCAGGCATGACGGCGTGTGCCTATAGTCCCAGCTACTCGGGAAGCTGAGGTATGAGAATTGCTTTAACCCGGGAGGCGGACATTGCAGTGAGCCGAGATCATGCCACTGCCCTCCAGCCTGGGCAGCAGAGTGAGACTGTATCAAAACAATCAAGTAAAAATGGTTGTTATCAACATGGCGGGTAACATCTAAACCAAACAAGCCAGGAAATTGAGCACTCGGTTTTAGAAAATTTTTCAACCAAAATGGTTAACAGATTTATAATGAGAGTTTAAAGGGGTCATCTCGAGTTTTCTAGAACGTTCATTTATGCCAAGCAGCCCCTTCTCCACTGATGTCAAAAATATTTTACTGTAGAAGGCACCAAATACACCCCTTCATTATTTTCTCCTTTTAAAGAAAACAGGACAAATTAGTGACCTGGAAGGTTTGGATAAAAAACACATCAGAGAAATCATTGTTTTGAGAGTTCTTTTCAGCTTAATTAACTCACATTGGCTGCTCAAATTCATTTTAGGTTTGGAGGCGATTTTCAAACAAAATGTTATGACAGAGATCATAACAAAGATTTGGAGCAAAGATTTCTGTTTGCTGAGCTGTCACTCAAGCTGAACAGACAGCAACAGGGAATCTTTAGGCAAATTAACTTTCCCCTGAATGGGTTCTTTTATCCCGTCCATCTGCATTCATTCCCGTGGGTACGTGGAGACCGAGCTAACAAGTCAGATATACATAATAAAGAAAATTGCTCAAGGGAAAAAAACATCAACTGTTCATTTGGGAAAATGCGGTGCTAGTCTAAATAAAATTCTCTATTAATCTCAAGGGGTCTAAAAATCTATCACCAGTTCTTCAAAAAGTTAAACAGACTTATCCTATGGCTTAGCAGCTACCTTCCTAGGTATGCACCCCGAAGAACCGAAAACAGGTAGTCAAACAAATACTTGCACACAAATGTTCATTGAAACACTATTCTCGGCCGGGCGCGGTGGCTCAAGCCTGTAATCCCAGCACTTTGGGAGGCCGAGACGGGCGGATCACAAGGTCAGGAGATCGAGACCATCCTGGCTAATACGGTGAAACCCCGTCTCTACTAAAGAATACAAAAAAAACTAGCCGGGCGACGAGGCGGGCGCCTGTAGTCCCAGCTACTTGGGAGGCGGAGGCAGGAGAATGGCGTAAACCTGGAAGGCGGAGCTTGCAGTGAGCTGAGATCCGGCCATCGCACTCCAGCCCGGGGGGACAGAGCCAGACTCCATCTCAAAAAAAAAAAAAAAAAAAAAAAAAAAAAAAAAAAAAAAAAAAAAAAAAAAATTTTTCACACAAAAAAAAAGGAAAAAAAAAAAAAAAAAGAAAGAAACACTATTCTCAGCAGCCAAAAAGTGGAAATTACTCAAAATTCCATCAACAGATGAATGGGTAAACAAAATGTGGTGTAGACGTATACAACAGAATATCATCCAGCCATGAAAACAAATTAACTACTGATGTGTGATATAACGTAGATGAACCTCAGAAAGATGACGCTAAGTGTTAGAAGTCAGACAAAGGTCATGATCCCATTTATATGAAATAGATGAATGATCCCATTTATATGAAATATTCAGAATAGGTGAATTTATCAAGACAGAAAGCAGATTAGTGGTTGTCAAGGGATGGGAAGGGGGGAATTAGGAATGACTGCTAATGGGTACAGGGTTTTATTTGGGGTGATGAAAATGTTTTGGAGCAAGATAGAGGAGCTGGTACACAGCATCTGTGAATGTACTAAATGTCACTGAAGTGTACTTTCAAAAAAGGTTAATGGCCAGGCGTCGTGGCTCATGTCTGTAATCCCAGCACTTTGGGAGGCCGAGGCAGGCAGATCACGAAATCAGGAGATCGAGACCATCCTGGCTAACATGGCGAAACCCTGTCTCTACTAAAAATACAAAACATTAGCCAGGCATGGTGATGGGTGCCTGTAGTCCCAGCCACTCAGGAGGCTGAGGCAGGAGAATGGCATGAACCCGGGAGGCGGAGCTTGCAGTGAGCTGAGATCACACCAGTGCACTCCAGCCTGGGAGACAGAGTAAGACTCCATCTCAAAAAACAAAAAACAAACAAAAAAAATGGTTAATGTGGCGAGATGCGGTAGCTCACACCTGTAATCCCAGCACGTTGGGAGGCTGAGGTGAGAGGATCACCTGAGGTCAGGAGTTTGAGACCAGCCTGGCCAACATGGTGAAACTCCATCTCAGCTAAAAATACAAAAAAATTAGCCAAGTGCGGTGGCAGGTGCCTGTAATCCCAGCTACTCGGGAGACTGAGGCAGGAGAATCACTTGAACCCAGGAGGCAGAGGTTGCAGTGACCCGAGATCTCGCCATTGCACTCCAGCCTGGGCAACAAGAGTGAAACTCTGTCTCAAAAAAAAAAAAAAAAAACCAAAAAACAAAAAACGGTTAACGTGTCCAGGCCCAGTAGCTCAAACCTGTAATCTCAGCATGTTGGGAGGCCAAGGTGGCAGGATCGCTTGAGCCCAGGAGTTCAAGACCAGCCCAGCCCACAGGATGAAACCCTGTCTCTACTAAAAACACAAAAATTAGCCGGGCATGGTGGCACACGCCTGTAGTCCCAGCTACTTGGGAGGGTGGGGCAGGAGAATCACTTGAACCTGGGTGACAGAGGTTGCAGTGAGCTGAGATTGTGCCATTGCACTCCAGCCTGGTATACAGAGTGAGACTATGTCTCAAAAAGAAGAAAAAAAAAAAGGAAGTCGTGGCATGGTGGCTCACACTTGTAATCCTAGGACTTTGGTAGGCCGAGGCAGGCAGATCACGAGGTTAGCAGCCTGAGACCATCCTGGCCACCATGGTGAAACCCCGTCTCTACTAAAAATACAAAAATTAGCTGGGTGTGGTGGCGTGTGCCTGTAATCCCAGCTACTGGGGAGGCCAAGGCAGGAGAATCACTTGAACCAGGGAGTTGGAGGTTGCAGTGAGCCGAGATCACACCACTGCACTCCAGCCTGGCGACAGAGTGAGACTCCGTCTCAAGAAAAAAAAAAAAAGTGGCTCATGCCTGTAATCATAGCACTTTAGGAGGCTGAGACAGGAGGATTGCTTGAGCCCAGTAGTTCAAGATCAGCCTGGGCAACATGGCAATGACACCAGGGTCATTTATACCAATGGGGTCTGCCTACAAGTCTCTATAAAGCAGGAAAACAAAAAGGTTAATGTTACATTATATTACTTTAATTTTACCCCAATACAAGTTTGTAAACAAATCAAGTTCTCTGTAAACAAGTATTTGATGGTCTGGAAAATGGGATTTCTTCAATATGCAAACAACCTTTCTGGTTTCTTGGTCCAGCCCTGAGTCTCCTTGGCAATGTAGCGGGGAGACACCAGGCTCATTCCTCTTTCCTTGTGGTCTTGTATCTTTCCATCCCTCAGCCCTCCACAGACCCAGCTGTTTGCAGTCACACCCTGGATCTTGTATGAAGCAAAACCCAAAAAACAGGGCCAGGAGTGGTGGCTCATGCCTGTAATGCCAGCACTTTGGGAGGCTGAGGTGGGCAGATCACTTGAGGTCAGGAGTTCAAGACCAGCCTGACCAACAGGGTGATACCCCACTCTACTAAAAATACAAACATTAGCCAGGCACAATGGCTCACGCCTGTAATCCCAGTACTTTGAGGGCCAAGGTGGGTGGATCGCCTGAAGTCAAGAGTTTGAGGCCAGGCTGACCAACATGGTGAAACCCTGTTTCTACTAAAAATACAAAAATTAGCCGGGCATGGTGTTGTACACCTGTAATCCCAGCTACTCGGGAGGCTGAGGCTTGAGGATGGCTTGAACCTGGGAGGCAGAGGTTGCAGTGAGCCAAGATCACCCCACTGCACTTCAGCCTGGGTGACAGAGCAAGACTCTGAAAACAAAACAAAACACAACAAAATTCTGCATGGTATTTTTCTGACCACTGGGTGTCATGAGCGTACAATAAATGCTTCAGCTGGATAAACTGCATATTTACAGGACTGCCTTCAATATGGTGGTGGTTCTCCATATGGAACCACAGGGGATGTGGCAGCAAATAATAAGCCCTTCAAAAGTTGCTTTGTTTTTGCAAGCATGACATTGAGAGGCAAAGAAAATGTAGACAATTGAAGATAAGCAAAAACACAGCACTGGCTGCTGCTTTGTGTTTTCCACAATATTTCAGTGGAGCAGCTGTTATGCGAGGAATATAAAAATCTAAAGTAAGGCTGGGAGCAGTGGCTCACCACTGTAATCTCAACACTTTGGGAGGCTGAGGCAGGAGGATTGCTTGAGGTCAGGAGTTCGAGACTAACCTGGGCAATATAGCAAGACTCTGTCTCTATCAAAGCAAAAAAGAAAAAAAATCTAAAATAAAGTATTCTTAGGGACACCTCTCAGGAATTGTAACTAAGAGATGGGGGCAAGGTGGTACATGCCTGTAGTTTCAGCTACTGAGTTTCAGGCTGCAGCGTGCTGGGATCACACTCGTGAATAGCCACTGCTCTTCAGTCTCGGCAACATAGCAAGACCCTGTCATTAAAAAAACAGTTCTGAAAGAAAAATGAGCAACCTTGAACCCTTTGGCCTCAGACAGTACAGGGCTTGTTCACCTAGAAAGTTAAAATAAAGAAAGCAGGCTGGGCACAGTGGCTCACGCCTGTAATTCCAGCATTTTGGGAGGCCGAGGTGGGTGGATCACCTGAGGTCAGGAGTTCAAGATCAGCCTGACCAACATGGTGAAACCCCGTCTCTACTGAAAATATAAAATTAGCCAGGCATGGTGGCGCATGCCTGTAATCCCAGCTACTCAGGAGGCGGAGACAGGAGAATTGTTTGAACCTGGGAGGTGAAGGTTGCAGTGAACTGAAATTGTGCCACTGCACTCCAGCCTGGGCATCAAGAGCGAAACTCCTCAAAAAAAAAAAAAAAAAGAAAAGAAAAAGAAAAAGAAAAAAAAGCAAGCAAGCAAGCGGTTGCTCACCTGTATCCCAATGACTGGTCTTTTAATTTTAATAGAGAGCAACTTCCTTGTCAATCGCCCTGAACAGAGTTGATCTCACTTCAGAGCAGTATGATTAAGAATTTTCAGCTATACCAAGTTTTGGCACCAGCACTTCCTCATTGATAAAAGTACTCTTGGTTTCTTCTCTCAGCTGGGGTAGCTCAGAGAGGCCTGAATTGCAAACCGATACCTTTATTTATTCTTCTTGACTGTGAAAAATCGTCCATTATAAGAACATTGTTAACATTTTTGGGGGGGGCAGGGGGGGTCAGAGTCTTGCTCTGTTGTCCAGGCTGGAGTTCAGTGGCACGATCTCAGCTCACTGCAACTTCCACCTCCCAGGTTCAAGTGATCTCCTGCCTCAGGCTCCTGAGTAGCTGGGATTACAGATATCTGCCACCAGGCACAGCTAATTTTTTTTTTTTTTTTTGTATTTTTTAGTAGAGACGGGGTTTCACGGTGTTAGCCAGGATGGTCTCGATCTCCTGACTTCGTGATCCGCCCGCCTCGGCCTCCCAAAGTGCTGGGATTACAGGCTTGAGCCACCGCGTCCGGCCTAATTTTTGTATTTTTAGTTTAGACGGGGTTTCAACATATTGACCAGGCTGGTCTCAAACTCCTGACCTCAAATTATCTGCCCGCCTCAGCCTCCCAGAATGCTGGGATTACAGGCGTGAGCCACCGTGCCCGGTAACATTTTTTAATATAATTTTTTTTTTTTTGAGATGGAGTCAAGGCTGTTGCCCAGGCTGGGGTACAGTGGCACAATCTTGATTCACTGCAACCTCTGCCTCCAGGGTTCAAGTGATTCCTGTGCCTCAACCTCAGCCTCCTGAGTAGCTGGGATTACAGGCATGTGCCACCATGCCCAGCTAATTTTGTATTTTTAGTAGAGATGAGGTTTTGCCATGTTGGCCAGGCTGGTCTCGAACTCCTGGCCTCAAGTGATCTGCCTGCCTTGGCCTCCCAAAGTGCTGGGATTACAGATGTGAGCCACAGTGCCCTGCCAACTTTTTTTTTTTTTAATTAGGAAGGAAGGTCAATAAGTTAAGTCAGAAGTAAATCGGGGCTCTTGATAGGTTAAATCTAGCACTTCCAAGGACACCAGGGTCATTTATACCGATGGGGTCTGCCTACAAGTTATAAGGATTCTAATGTATTTTATGTTAGAGATGGGGTCTCGCTAAGTTGCCCAGGCTGTATTTGAACTCCTGGGTTCAAGGAATGCTCTTGCCTCAGCCTCCCAAATAGCTGGGACTACATGTGTGTGCCACTGAGCCCTGCTTAATTGTTCTTAAAAGCCTATCTATGTTCATGAAGATCAAAGTATTGAAATCTGGCTGTACAGGGTGGCTCACATCTGTAATCCTAGCACTTTTGGAGGCTAAGGTGGGTAGATCACTTGAGGCCAGGAGTTTGAGACCAGCCTGGCCAACATGGCAAAACCTCATCTCTACTAAAAATACAAAAAATTAGCTGGGCATGGTGGTGTTCTCCTGTAATCCCAGCTGCTTGGGAGACTAAAGCAGGAGAATCTCTTGAACCTGGGAGAGGGAGGTTGCAGTGAGCTGAGATCATGCCACTGTTCTCCAGTCTGGGTGACAGAGTGAGACTCTGTCTCAGAAAACAGAAAACAGGCCGGGTGTGGTGGCTCACACCTGTAATCCCAGTACTTTGGGAGGCCAAGGTGGGCCAATCACCTGAGGTCAGTGTTAGAGACCAAGTTACCCCTCTCTTCCCCCATAAGCCTTACAAACAGCGCTTGTAACTCCTCTATGAGGCTGCTAAACCGCTATAACTTCCTCCTTAGACTGCCCCCATCACCCGTCTTCTTTGTTCTATGCCAGTAATCGTTTTTGCAAAATTTTAAGAGGCCTGGCAAATAGACCCAGGATGTGGTTGCACCTAGAAAATTCCCAAGCCTTTCCCCCTCTATCAACCCCCTGCTTTGCTAGCTTGGGGCTGCCTTCCCTGACTGTAAAGGAGCAGCCCGGGAGGTTAATAAACTTGCTGGCCTGACTTTGGGTCTACTTGTCTTACATTTTAGTGGCAAAACCCGGGAAGGGGATAAGCTCTGGCTGGGCATCCTTAAAGGACTCTCCTTCTCTCTCTCTCTACTCCCCACTGCCATCTCCCCTTCTCCCGGCTGACCTTCCCTTCCCAAACCTGCCAAAGATCTGAAGGATCTCCTAGACTTTTCCATTGCTGGCAACTGCATCCACCATCAGGGCCTCCACAGGGGTGAGTAAGAGAGACCCTTGCTGTTTACCTGGAACCCTTGACCGACTATTTCTTGCCTGAAAGACCCAACGCTGGACCAAGGGCTTCCTCCAGCCTCCAGGCCTTTGGTTCCTCCATCTCGGGGATGCCTGATTTGGGGGTTACCTCCCTTCTCCTGGCACGATCGGCAGGACAGGGGACGCCTTCTCCCATCATTCTTGTCATCGTCAGTCTCTTCTTCCTCTACCCTCTCCTTCCCTTCACTATGGGAGCCTCTCAGTCTACCCCTTCCAAGACTATCTCCCTTGGGTGTCTCCTGCTCAACCTCAATGCTCTCTGCCTCTGCTCAGAGGTCTGTCCTAAGAGGCTTATCTTTTACTATAACACCGCATAGCCTCAATATAAATTAGACAGTGGTTCCCAATGGCCCAAAAACGGCACTTTCGATTTCAGTGTACTCAGGGACTTAGATAACTTTTGCCATCGCAATGGAAACTGGTGTGAGATTCCTTATGTCCAGGCTTTTTTCACCCTCGGTTGCTACCCTTCTCTTTGCCAGTCCTGTTCAATCTTCCAAATCCTCGTTGCCTGCTCCAAGCCTGACTCGTCTTCTGCTTCCCTCCTGTCGGCTCCAACCGACAACTCCTCTTCTTTTGACCCTGCTGACTTTTCCATTCCCCAGCTGTACCCTAATCCTCCTCCCCATCACCCTGACCCTTCACCATATGCCCCAGCTCCAGCTCTGTCCCCTTCTCCTCCTCTCTCAAACCACCTGGCTTCAGACTCTAAGTCCTCTCTGTCTCCACTTCTTACCTGCTCCCAGACCCAGCATGCTCAATAGCCAGCTTCCTTACTCCCACTCCGAGAGGTCGCAAGAGCTGAAGGAATTGTCCATATCCACGTTTCTTTCTCTGTTACTGATCTTTCCCAAATCAAAAAGCATCTTCGGTCCTTCTCCTCTGATCTGGACACTTATATCAAAGAATTTAAATATCTCACCCACTCTTATAAACTTACTTAGCATGATCTCTATATTATTCTCTTCTCTACGTTCCTTCGGGAAGAGAAGGAAAGACTATGGGTCTCAGCCCAGGCGCATGCTGATGACCTCCATTGGCAAGATCCTACTAAGCCAGTAGGGGTTGCGGCAGTACCCCAGGAAGAGCCTTCCTGGGAATACCAACCCACAGACCCCGGCCAAGTGTCCCATAACCATATGGTTACTTACCTCACTGTAGGCCTTAACAAAGCTGCTCATAAAGCTGTGAACTTTAAAAAACTCAAAGAAATTTCCCAAAGGGCAGATGAAAACCCTGCTGAGTTTCTTTCCCGCCTTACAGAGGCTCTCCAAAAATATACCCATGTCGATTCTACCACCTGTAAAAGGACTATTGTCCTCAATACTCATTTTATTTCCCAATCAGTCCCAGACATTGGCGCATACTTGAAAAGGCTGAGGATAGCCCTCAAACCCCACAGCAAGACTTCCTTAACCTGGCTTTCAAAGTCTTTCATAACAGGGTTGAGCAAAATAAATTAAATAAAGCCCAAAGAGATTGTGCTAAATACCAGCTTCTAGCAATGGCTATCCATCAGCCTAGGCATAGTACCCAAGGGCACAAAAGATCCAATAGCAGCATCCCTCCCAGGCCTTGTTTCAAGTGTGGCAAGGAAGGCCACTGGGCTGGGGCATGTCCTAATTCACGAGTGCCAAAGAGCCCTTGCCCGGTCTGTCAACAGACAGGTCACTGGAAATCTGACTGTCCCCTCAACAAGCAGACAAGCCTGTCCCTCCAGACTTCCATATCTTCAGCAACACAAAGGACGAAGAGCTGCTTGCACTCCCACAGCAACTTGGCCTGGCTGCTAAAGATTGACAAGGCCCAGGGCCCCAGGCCCCATCTGCCATCACTGCATCGGAGCCCAGGGTAACTCTACTAGTGGCAGGTAAGCCCATCTCTTTTTAATTGATACTGTGGCCACCTACTTGGCTTTGCCTGAATTTTCAGGACCCGCTCGTCCCTTCCACATCTCAGTTGTAGGGGCTGATGGACTAATTTCTCATCCACACGTCACCAGGCCTCTCACCTGTTCCCTGTTTGAAACTGTCTTCTCACACTCTTTCCTTACCATGCCTCACTGCTCAATCCCTATTTTAGGATGAGATCTTTTAGTCAAATTCAAAGCGTCTATCACTTTCTCCAGTCTCCCTCCACTAGAGTCTCTCCTGCTTCTTGCTGCTACGTTAGCCCCTGATCCCTCTCCCCAATACCCACTGCCTGCCTCCCTTGTTTACCCACTTGTGAAGGACACTACCACCCCTTCACTAGTCACCCACCATGACCCCATCAAGATTTGGCTCAAAGACCCTTCCAAATTTCCCAGTATCCCCCAGTACCCTATTTCTCTGAGTCATCAAAGAGGCCCACAGTCCATCATAAACAAGTTCCATGCATGTGGTCTTCTTCAACCAACACATTCCCCATATTCTCCCCCATTCTTTCCCATATTCTCCCCAATATAACACCCCCATTCTCCCTGTTAAAAAATCAGATGGCTCATACTGACTCGTCCAGGAACTTGGAGCCATCAATCAAGCTATCCTCCCTATTCATCCCATAGTCCCCAACCCATATACGCTTCTCTCTCTTGTCCCCTCTGACACTACCCATTACATTGCTATTAACCTAAAGGATGCCTTTTTTTTTTTTTTTTTTGAGACAGAGTCTTGTTCTTTCTCCAGGCTGGAGTGCAGTGGCATGATCTCGGTTCACTGCAACCTCCGCCTCCCAGGTTCAAGAGATTCTTCTGCCTCAGCCTCCCGAGTAGCTGGGACTATAGGCACCTGCCACCGCATCCAGCTAATTTTTGTATTTTTAGTAGAGACGGGTTTTCACCATCCTGGCCAGGCTGGTCTCGAACTCCCGACCTCATGATCCACCCGCCTCGGCCTCCCAAAGTGCTGGGATTACAGGCATGAGCCACCACACCCAGCCAAGGATGCCTTCTTCACCATTCCTTTATACCTGGATTCCCAAGACCTCTTTGCTTTCACCTGGACTGACCCTGACGTCCTCCAGTCACAACAACTCACATGGACTGTCCATCGTCAAGGCTTCAGGGATAGCCCTCATTTATTCGGACAAGCTTTAGCCCAGGGCCTCACCTCCTTAGACCTCTCTCCTAGCCATCTCCTTCAATATGTGGACGACCTTCTCCTTTGCAGCCCTTCTCTAAAAGACTCTCAAACTCACACAGTCACTCTTTTAAACTTTCTCACTGCCAAGGAGTATAGAGTTTCCCCTTCCAAGGCTCAGCTCTCCACCCCCAAAGTGACTTGCTTAGGAGTTCAACTTTCTCCTGGGGCCTAGGCTATGAACCCAGCCTGAGCAGCACTCATAAACAGTCTGCTCCCGCCTTCCTCCGAAAGCAAAGTCCTTTCCTTTCTAGGGCTGGCATGCTTTTTTAGAATATAGATTCCCAACTTTGCCCTTCTGGCTCACCCCCTCTATGAAGCAGCCAAAGGCCCCCTCAACGAACCCCTAAACCCCTCATATACTCCCCAATTTCCACAAACTCCAAACCATTCTTGTCACTGCACTGGCTCTGTCCTTATCTGATATCACCCAGCCTTTCACTCTCTATACTGCCGAGAACTGAGGAAGAGCCCTCGGTGTACTAGGGTAACAGAAAAGAAATCCTCCTTCGTTTGCCCCTGTAGCCTACCTCTCTAAACAACTCGATAGCATAATCAAAGGATGGCCTACTTGTCTTAGGGCTTTAGCAGCAGCAGCCATTCTAGCTCTAGAAAGCAGTAAACTAACATTCAGCCAAAACATCACCATCCACAATCCTCATAATCTATAAGATCTCCTCTCCTCCCGAGCATTAATCTCATTAATCTCCCTTCCTCCTTCCTGGATTCAATCACTCCATGGTCTTTATCAAAAATATCGAATTCAGCCTTGCCAAGAGTGCTACCCTCAACCCAGCATCCTTCCTGGGAATACCTTACTCCCTGTATCCTCTTCCCCTCCTACTCATTCTTGCACTGACATTCTAGACCACCTGTAGCCACATTTCCCAAACATTTCCTCCAAGCTTCTCAGCGACCCTGATGACCAGCTATTCATAGATGGCTCCTCTTCTGGGCCCACTGGCTCCTGCAAAATTGCTGGATACGCAGTTCAATTCTCTTGACTGAGTAATTGAAGCCAAACCCCTACCTCCAGGAACCTCCTCCCAAAAGGCAGAACTTACAGCTTTCACCGGAGCCCTAACTTTCCAAAGGCAAATGAGTCAACATTTATACAGACTCCAAATATGCCTATCACATCCTTCATTCCCATGCCACCATCTGGCAAGAGAGGGGATTCCTTACTGCCAAAAGGACCCCCATCACTAACAGCCCCCTTATTTACCAACTCCTTCAGGCTGCACACCTCCCAACTCAAGCAGGAGTTATACACTGTCAAGGACACCAAACAGAATCAGATAACATTTCAAGAGGGAACAGAAAAGTTGATGAGGCAGCAAAAGAAACCTCCCTTTCGTCTGCCCCTGCTTCTCTCCTCCTCATTGCCCCTGCAATCCAAGCCCGGTATTCCCTCACTGAGAGAGCTTCACTACTACAACAAGGAGCTCTGTCTTTATAGACAAAGCCCTCACCCTCACTGGAAACTATCCTACTGCCTTAGCTAACAGAGCTACCAACTGCCAACTATGACTGCTCCAAGCTCCCTCACCCTGCCATTCAGGGCCCCATAACCCTCGACACCACTAGAATTGGCCAAGTCCCCTTATGCAACACTTCTTCCAACAGACACATACACATAGGCACCATCCCTCCTTCCACCTGTAATTCAGCCCAAACCATCTCTCACCCTTCTTCCCACACCTCATTCCGAGTAGGTTGTTCAGTCTTTCCTGAAGCCAACGGTCTCTTCACTCAGCCCCTTCGCATCACCTCTCCCCCTGCCTCTCAGACACAGAAACCCCTTCCCCAAACAGGGGTTCTCAAAGGGGTCTTTCTCTCCTCCTCACTCTGGGCTGCTGAAGCCAAGCCTAGTCCCTCTAAATGAGGAATGTACATGCTACAGCATCTGTTCTCAATTCACTTGTGTGTTTGTATCAATACCTCAGGCATCTTTTTCCTCTGTGGATCCACAACCTACTTCTGTCTCCCTACTACCTAGACAGGTACCTGCACCTTAATTTACTTTACCCCTGATATTAATCTCGTTCCCTCAGACCAAGAACTCCCTATTCCCGCCATAGTCCATGCCCATTCAAAGAAGGCAATACAATTTATTCCTTTATTAGCAGCCCTCGGGGTCACAGCAGGTGTTGGACTAGGAGCTGGAAGCTTAGCAACTTCATTCTCATATTTTCAGTCACTCTCCAAAGACTTTCAAGCATCGTTAGAAGAGACTGCAGATTCTATCACTCGCCTCCAAAATCTATTAGGCTCTCTAGCAGCAGTTACCCTACAGAACCGCAGAGGCATTGATCATCTTACAGCCAAAAAGGGGGGTCTCTGTGTCTTTTTAGATGAACAATGTTGTTTCTATCTCAACCAATCTGGGTTAGTATGAGACGCGGTGAAAAAACTCAAATACCGAGCACAAAAATTAAGGGACAGTCAATCCACATCGCCCCAGTGGTTCAGTAACTCCTGGGCTCCCTGGCTTCTGCCCCTCCTAGGTCCTGCCATAACCCTCTTTTTCCTTTTAGCATGTGGCCCCTGCCTCTTCCGTCTCCTTACCCAGTTTTTACAGAACCATATCAGAGCATTCACCCATGGAACAATAGAAGACATGATGCTGCTCCAAGGATACCAGCGGTTCCAAACCCAACCTCCACCATCCGGCCTTTCCCCTGAACCAGCGACCCTCTTCAGCTTGAAGTAGCCAAATGAGAATTGCACCCCTCTTCTCTTATCTATTATTTATTAAAAGGCTGAAATGTTTGAGACAAAGCTACCCCTCCCTTTCCCCATAAGCCTCACAAACAGCTCTTGTAACTCCTCTGTGAGGCTGCTAAACTGCTATAACTAACTCCTTAGACTGCCACCATTACCCGTCTTCTTTGTTCTATGCCAGTCATTGTTTTTGCAAAATTTCAAGAGGCCTGGCAAACAGACCCAGGATATGGTCGCACCTAGAAAATCCCGAAGCGTTTCCCCCTCTATCAACCCCCTGCTTTGCTAGCTCAGCGCTGCCTCTTCTGACTATAAAGGAGCAGCCCATCAGGTTAATACACTTGCTGGCCTGACTTTGGATCTACTTGTCTTTTCTCTCGGCAACACTTACAGTCAGGAGTTTGAGACCAGCCTGGCCAACATGGTGAAACCCTGTCTCTGCTGAAAATACAAAAATTAGCCGGGTGTGGTGGCAGGTGCCTATAGTTCAGCTACTTGGGAGGCTGAGTTGAGAGGATCCCTTGAACCCAGGAGGGGGAGGTTACACTCTAGCCTGGTTGATACAGTGAGACTCCCTCACAAAAAAAAAAAAAAGAAAAGAAAAGAAAAAAGAAAGTAACCTGGGGCTCATGCTAGGTTTAAGCAAACACATCTAACCAGGGTTATTTACACCCATGGGTGGGTCCATCTGTAAGTCTTAAGGATTTTAATGATTCTTAAAAACTACTCCCAGCTGGGTGTAGTGGTACGTGCCTGTAGCCCCGGCTACTCAGGAAGCTGAGGCAGGAGCATCAGTTGAGCTCAGAAGCTTGAGAGCAGCCTGGGCAACACAGCAAGACTCTGTTTCTTTAAAAAAAAAAAAAAAAAAAAAAAAAAGCCAATTCATGTTCATGAAGGTGGGAATATTGAAATCCCAGGCCCAATCCATTAACAGACCCTAACAGGTCTACCTTCAATGTATTTTCTAAGTTATGCTTAGAAAATATACACTGAAACAGTGTATATCTGAGGATGTATCACTTAGGAATGCTTTCAGATGCAAGTAACAGAACATCCAACTACCAGTGACCCAATAAAAGAGGAGTGGCCGGGCACGGTGGCTCAGCACTTTGGGAGGCCAAGGCAGGTGGATCACTAGGTCGGGAGTTCAAGACCAGCCTGGCCAAGATGGTGAAACCCCGTCTCTACTAAAAATGCAAAAATTAGCCAGGTGTTGTGGTGCATGTCTGTAGTCCCAGCTACTCGGGAGGCTGAGGCAGAGAATTACTTGAACCCGGGAGATGGAGGTTGCAGTGAGCCGAGATTGCACCTCTGTGTTCCAGCCTGGATGACAGAGTGACTCTGTCTAAA
>NW_016817546.1:624378-647153 GCF_001698545.2 Rhinopithecus bieti | reverse complement strand
AAAAAAAAAAAAAAAAAAAAGAGGAGTAATTTATTTTCTTGGAAGACAAGACATCTGGTGGCAATTGCTGGCACTGCTTCAGGTGCCCTATGAAGCTTTTGAGGACCCAAGCTCTTCTTTTCCTTTGCTCCACTGTCATCAGCATGCTGGCTGTTTATCTTCATGGTTGTAAGATAGCTGCCACAGCTCCAGGCATCAGACCTAATTTTAGAACCAAAGAAGGGAGAAGAAGCAATGTTGTCAGGCTCCCCTGCTCTCCTCTGGCTTGTTTTTTGTTGTTATTTTTTTGAGACAGGGTCTGGTTCTGTTGCCCAGGCTAGACTGAAGTGGTGCAATCACAGTTCACTGTAGCCTCTACCTCCTGGGCTCAGGTGATCCTCCTATCTCAGCCTCCCCAATAGCTGGGACCACAGGTGTATGCCACCACATCTGGCGAATTTTTTTCTTTTTTTTTTTGAGACAGAGTCTTGCTCTGTCACCCAGGTTGGAGTACGGTGGTGTGATCCCAGCACACTGAAACCTCCGCTTCCTGGGTTCTAGTGATCCTTCCACCTTAGTCTCCTGAGTAGCTGGGACTACAGGCACATGCCATCACAACTGGCTAATTTTTGTATTTTTAGTAGAGATGGGGTTTTACCATGTTGCCCAGGTTGGTCTTGAACTCCTGACCTCAAGTAATCAACCAGCCTTGGCCTCCCAAAGTGATGGGACTACAGGCATGAGCCACTGCATCTCGCATGCCTGGCTAATGTTTTACATTTTTTTTTTGTAGAGATGGAGTCTCACTTTGTTGCCCAGGCTGGTCTCAAACTCCCAGCCTCAAGGGATCCTCCTGCCTCAGTCTCCCAAAGTGCTGGGATTACAAGCATAAGCCACCGTGCCCAGTTGCCTATCTTTATAAGAAAGCAAAACCTTGCCCAAAAGTGTTTCCAGCACCCTGTAGGTCTCATTAGCTAAAAGTGAATGACCCTTAGCCACAAGAGGGGCTAGGAAGGGGGCAAGGGAAGGGGATTGGTGTCTGCCACAGTTGAGCAAATGGAAGAGATTGATCAATAAAAGATGACACTTATATAAGGGACCAAAAAAGCCCAGCAAATATAGACTGAAAACTACAGAAGTCTTGGGAAGATCATTCAGCCATTTATTCATTCATTCCTGCTATTCAATCCTGTTAGGATTTTTACATCTAAGTTCATGAATGGCACTGGCTTATAACTGTTTCTCATGCTGTTCTTGCTAGATTTTGGTGCCAAAGACATATGAGCCTCACAAAATGAGCTGGAGAGAGTTCTCTGTTTTTGGCAAACTTTTCCTGTAAAGGGCCAGATGGTAAACACGTTGCATTTTCCAGGCCCTGTGTCTCTGTTGTGACTGCTTGAAGCAGCCGTTAGAGTGTGAGAGTAGCCACAGACAATACGTAAAAGCCAAATTGGGCCCACAAGCTGTGGTTTACCGAGCCCTGTCTAAGCTATGTTTTATGTAATTTTGGAATTGTTTATTTCTTCGATGTTTGGGAAAACTTGCCCGTAATATGTTATGGGCTTGTTTTTGATTCATGAGAACAGTTTTCCACTGTTGGTTCAATTTATTTAATAAAAACAGAATTATTCTGGTTGTCTCCTCTTAAACATTGTTAACGTTATATTCTTGTAGGAATTTGTCTATTTGATTTACGTTCTCAAATTAATGGACAAAGAACTTTTCATTATTAACTTTTTAAAATCATGGTAAAATATACACAACATAACATTTACCATCCAAAAACTTTTTTTTTTTTTTGTCTTATTTTTTTTTTTTTTTGCAATGATGGTGATCTGCTCTTGTCGCCATAAGGCTGGAAGCAATGGCGACGTATCGTCTGGCCCTACTATAACCTCCCTCTCTGGGTCAAGCATTCTCCGCTTCGGCCTCTCTGGGAGTAGCTGGAATGTATACACCATCGCCCGCCACCACATCGAGTAAGTTTATGTATTAGTAGAGATGAGGATATTTACCTAATGTTGGCCAGACTGGTCTCAGAACTCTCTTGACCTCAGTGATCTGCCTCTACTCTATGGCAACACCCAAGTGCTGAGAGTTACAAGGCGTGGAGCCTCTGTGCCCAGTCTTGTCCTAAGATCTAATCATTTATTTTTTTTTTTTATTTTTTTGAGGGACGGCAAGTCATCGCTCTGCTCACCCAGCTGGAGTGCCTGTGGCCCGGATCCTCTCTAGCTCACTGCCAAGCTCCGGTCCTTTCTCCGGGGTTCACACCATTCTCCATTGCCTCAGCCTCCCGAGTAGCTGGGACTACATGTGCCGACACACGTGCGCTCCAGCATAGTTTTTTGTGTGTCAAGTTTTTAGTTAGAGCACGGGGTTGTCACCGTGCTTCAGCCCAGTGATGAGGTCTCGATTCTCCTGGACCTTCGTGATCCGCCCGTCTCGGACCTGTCCCAAAGTAGCTGGGCATTACAGTTGAGCCACCGCGCCCGGCCCATCTAATCATTTTGAGGTGTACAGTTCAGTTATGCACGTTCATATTGTGGTGAAACCAATCTCCAGAACTCTTCATCTTGTAAAACTAAACATTTAAGCCACTTATTTATTTATTTATTTTTTTGAGACCAAGTCTCACTCTGTCGCCCAGGCGGGAGTGCAATGGCACAATTTCAGCTCAATGCAACCAATACCTTCCTGGTTCAAGCAATTCTCCTGTCTCAGCCTGCCACGTAGCTAGGATTATAGGCGCCCACCATCACACCCGGCTAATTTTTTGTATTTTTAGTAGAGATGGGGTTTCACCATGTTGGACAGGCTGGTGTCGAACTTCTGACCTCAAATGATCCACCTGCCTTGGCCTCCAAAAGTCTTGGGATTACAAGTGTGAGCCACTGCACCCGGCCTTAAGCCACTTTTAAGTGTACAATTTGATGGCATTAAGTCCAGTCACAATGTTGTGCAACCATCACTGCTGTCTAGTTCTAGAACTTTTTCATCATCCCAATCTGAAACCCTGTATCCATCAAAAAATAACTCCCCATTCCCCTCTGTCTCCGGCCCCTGTTAACCACTATTCTACTTGCTGCCTCTATGAATATACCCATTCCAGGTACCTCATATAAGTGGAATTATATAACGTCTGTTCTTTTGTGCCTGTCTTATTTCACTTAGCGTAATATTTCCAACTTTCGTCTTCATCATGGCATGTACCTCTCAGAATCCCATCAGCTCAAAGTGCATGACATATCTACCTTTAGCCACAGAGGGGCTGGGGAGTGGGTGACCACTTTACTTTTTATTTTATGTCTGTTTATTTATTTTTTTGAGATGGAGTCTCCCTCTGTACCTCAGGCTGGAGTGCAATGACACGATCTCAGTTCACTGCAACCTCCACCTCCCAAGTTCAAGCGATTCTCTTGCCTCAGCCTCCCAAGTAGCTGGGATCATAGGCACCCGCCACCATGCGTGGCAAAGTTTTTTGTATTTTTAGTAGAGACGGGGTTTCACCATGTTGGCCAGGCTGGTCTTGAACTCCTGACCTCAGGTAATAAACCTGCCTCGGCCTCCCAAAGTGTGGGATTACAGGTGACAGCCACCATGCTCTGCCATGAGCATTCTTTTTTTTTTTCTTTTTTTTGAGACGGAGTGTCGCTCTGTCGCCTAGGCTAGAGAGTGCAGTGGCTGGATCTCCGCTCACTTCAAGCTCCGCCTCCCGGGTTTATGCCATTCTCCTGCCTCAGCCTCCCAAGTAGCTGGGACTACAGATGCCCGCCACCTCGCCCAGCTAGTTTTTTTTGTATTTTTTAGTAGAGACAGGGTTTCACCGTGTTAGCCAAGATGGTCTCGATCTCCTGACCTCGTGATCCGCCTGTCTCGGCCTCCCAAAGTGCTGGGATTACAGGCTTGAGCCACCGTGCCCAGCCGAGCATTCTTATACATGTCTGTTGGCACCCAAATGTACAGATTCCTATTGGGTATATACCTATGAGCAGAACTGTTAGGTCATAGGATTTGGATGTATCAACTTTAGCAGATAGTGTTTTCCGAAGTGGCTGAACCTATTTCTTGCACCCTCTCTAGCAATGTATGAGAGTTCACATTGCTTTGCAATCTTGCTCACATTTGGTATTGTCAGTGTATTAGTCGATTTTCACACTGCTAATAGACATACCCGAGACTGGGTAATTTATACATGAAAGAGGTTTAATGGACTCACAGCTCCACCTGGCTGGGGTGGTCTCAAAATCATGGTGGAAGGCAAGGAAGAGCAAGTCATGTTTTACATGGATGGCAGCAGGCAAAGAGAGTTTGTGCAGAGGAACCCCCTCTTATAAAACCATCAGACCTCATGAGACTTACTCACTCTCATGAGAACAGCATGGGAAAGACCCTCCTCCATGATCAATTACGTTCCACTTGGTCCCTCCCACAACACATGGGAATTGTGGGAGCTACAATTCAAGATGAAATTTGAATGGGGACACAGCCAAACCATATCAGGTAGCTTTTTAAATTTTTGCCTGCAGGGTGAGGGTGACTTTGTAGTGGTATCACTATGGTTTTAATTTTCATTTCTCTTGTCACTAAAGAGGTTGAATCTCTTCAGATGTTAATTGGCCATCTGGAAATCCTCTTTTGAAAGGTACTATGAGTCTTGGCCTATTTGACTATGAGCTGGATTTTTTTTCTCATTTATTTGTAAGTGTTCTTTATATGTTCTGGATATGGGTCATTTGTTGGTTATATGTACTGAAAATACCTTCTCCTACTATGGGGCTTGACATCTCACTTGGTATGATATGTTTTGATGAACTAAAGGTTTTAGTTTTTCTTTCTTGGGGGGTAGAGTTGGGGTCTTGCTATGTTGTCCAGGCTGATCTTGAATTCCTGGCATCAAGTGATCTACCTTGGCCTCCCAAAGTGCTGGGTACAGACAAGAGTTACCATGCCCCTCGAATTTTTAACTTTTGTGTTGCTCATATAATCTCTCTCTTTTTTTTTAAAGACAGAGTCTTGCTCTGTCACCCAGGCTGGAGTGCAGTGGCATGATCTCGGCTCACTGCAAGCTCTACCTCCATGGTTCACACCATTCTCCTGCCTCAGCCTCCCAAGTAGCTGGGACTACAGGCGCCTGCCACCACACCTGGCTAATTTATTGTATTTTTATTAGAGACGGGGTTTCACCATGTTAGCCAGGATGGTCTCGATCTCCTGACCTCATGATCCACTGCCTTGGCCTCCCAAAGTGCTGGGATTACAGGCATGAGCCACCATGCCCGGCCCATAATCTTTTTTTTTAATATCCTGTTTAAGAAACTCTTTTTTTTTTGACAGAGTCTTACTCTGTCTCCCGGGCTGGAGTGCAATGGCATGATTTTGGCTCACTGTAACCTCTATCTCCTGGGTTCAAGCAATTCTCCTGTCTCAGCCTCCCAAGTAGCTGAGGTTATAGGCATGTACCACCATACCCGGCTAATTTTTGTATTTTTAGTAGAGATGGGGTTTTGCCATGTTGGCTAGCCTGATCTCAAACTCCTGACTGCAGGTGATCTGCCCCCTTGGCCTCCTAAAGCTCTGGGATTACAGATGTGAGCCACCGCACGCAGCTCTGTTTAAGAAATTCTTTTTTCTTCTTTTTTTTTGAGACGGAGTCTCACTCTGTCACCCAGGATGGAGTGCAGTGGCACAATCTCAGCTCACTGCAACCTCCGCCTCCTGGGTTCAAGCGATTCTCCTGCGTCAGCCTCTAGCTGAGACTACAGGTGCGTGCCACCACACCCGGCTAATTTTTGTATTTTTAGTAGAGACGGGGTTTCACCATGTTAGCCAGGATGGTCTCGATCTCCTGACCTTGTGATCTGCCCGCCTTGGCCTCCCAAAGTGTGCTGGGATTATAAGCATGAGCCACTGTGCCCGGCCAAGAAATTCTTAAAAAAAAGAAAGAAATTCTTTAGTAGCACAGAGACTGAAGAAAAAAATTCTTGCCAATTTCCTCGTTTATTCAGGTATTGAATTTCTCTCAATAATCTTTGGCCAGGTGTGGTGGCTCGCACCTGTAATTTCACACTTTGGGAGGCTAAGACAGGCAGATCACTTGAGCTCAGAAGTTCCAGACCAGTCTGAGTAACATGACAAAAACCCATCTGTACAAAAAAGTGCCAAAAAATTATCTGGGTGTGGTGATGCATGACCATAATCCCAGCTTCTCAGGAGGCTGAGGATTGCTTGAGCCAAGGAAGTAGAGGCTGCAGTGAGCCAAGATCATGCCGCTGTACTCCAGCCTGGGCGACAGAGTGAGACCCTAAGATAATAATAATCTTTTATTAGTTATTCATGGGCATCTGATATTTTCTGATGCCATTGTAAAATGGTAGAAGTTTTTAAAGAGAAACTTAATTTTAGTATAGTTTTAGATTTACAGAAAAGTTACAAAGACCATACAGAGTTCCTGTAGTGGTATAATTTTTAAAATTAAAAAACTTTACATTTCATTTTCTAATTGTTGCTGTTTTGTAGAAATACAATTATATTTTGTATATTGACTCTTTTTTTTTTGAGACAGAGTCTCTCTCCCTGTTACATCTTTTTTATTTTTAGATCAATATAGTGAAAGTTTGCTGGGTGCAGTGGCTCAGGCCTGTAATCCCAGCACTTTGGGAGGCCTGTAATTCCAGCACTTTGGGAGACTGAGGCAGGCGGATCGCGAGGTTCAGGAGTTCGAGACCAGCCTCGCAAACATAGTGAAATCCCGTCTCTACAAAAAATACAAAAAATTAGCCCGGCGTGGTGGTGAGTGCCTGTAATCCCAGTCATTTGGGAGGCTGAGGCAGGAGAATCACTTGAACCGGGAAGTGGAGGTTGCAGTGAGCCAAGATCACGCTACTACACTCCAGCCCTGGTGACAGTGCGAGGCTCTGTCCCCTAAATAAATAAATAAATAAATAAATAAATAAATGGAAAAAATATGATAGAAGTTTGTGTGGGCACTAAGTAAAAGACTGTATATTTCTTTTTTCTTTTCTTTTCTTTTTTTTTTTTTTTTTTTTTTTTTGAGATGGAGTCTCACTCTGTTGCCCAGGCTGGAGTGCAGTGGTGTGATCTTGGCTCACTGCAACCTCTGCCTCCCAGGTTCCAGCGATTCTACTGCCTCAGCCTCCCGAGTAGCTGGGATTACAGGTGCACACCTGGCTAATTTTTGTATTTTCAGTAGAAAAGGGGTTTCACCACGTTGGCCAGGCTGGTCTTGAACTCCTGACCTCAGGTGATTCGCCCACCTCGGCCTCCCAAAGTGCTGGGATTATAGGCCTGAGCCACCGCACCCGGCCACAAGACTGTATATTTCTGATGCGGAACTTCCCTCTACATGCCAAACTGTGATTCAGCCAAAAGTTGACTCTTGTATCTTGGGTGAGGGAGGCCACATTCAAGGAGTGCTGGTCCCACTAGCTCCTGGCAGGCTGATCACATTTGGTCTTTTTTTTTTTCTTTTTTTTTTTTTGAGACAAGGTCTCACTCTGGTGCCCACGCTGGAGTGCAGTGGCGTGATCTCAGCTCACTGCAACCTCTGCCTCCTGGGCTCAAGTGATCCTCCCACCTCAGCCCCACAAGTAGCTGGGACTACAGGTGCAAACCACCACACCTGGCTAGTTTTGTTTGTTTGTTTGGTTGGTTGGTTGGTTGTTTTTTTGAGACGGAGTCTTGCTCTGTCACTCAGGTTAGAGTGCAGTGGCGGTGATCTTGGCTCACTGCAACCTCCAACTCCTGGGTTCAAGTGATTCTTCTGCCTCAGCCTCCCGAGTAGATAGGACTACAGGTGCGCACCGCCACGCCCAGCTAATTTTTGTATTTTTAGTAGAGATGGGGTTTCACCATATTGGCCAGGCTGGTCTTGAACTCCTGATCTCATTATCCGCCCGCCTCGGCCTTTCAGAGTGCTGGGATTACAGGTGTGAGCCACCGCGCCCAGCCCCACCTGGCTAATTTTTGTATTTTTTGTAGAGATGGGTTTTCACCATGTTGCCCAGGCTGCTCTTTAACTCCTGAGCTCAAGTGATCCACCCACCTCAGTCTCCCGAAGTGGTAGGATTACAGGTATGAGCCACTGAGCCCCGCTCACATTGGGTCTTTGACCCTGCTTCTCCCTTTACTGTTTTGCAGGTTACCAGGACTTTTCCAGTCTGGTCAGCTGACTCTGGTCATATCACTGTGACCATTAAGAGCTCAGAAAGCCTGGGCGTGGTGGCTCATGCTTGTAATCTCAGCGCTTTGGGAGGCCAAGGCAGGTGGATCACGAGGTCGGGAGGTTAAGACCATCCTGGCTAACACGGTGAAACCCTGTCTCTATTAAAAAATACAAAAATTTCGCCAGGCGCAGTGGTGGGTGCCTGTAGTCCCAGCTACTTGGGAGGCTGAGGCAGGAGAATGGCGTGATCCCAGGAGGCGGAGCTTGCAGTGAGCCGAGATCTCGCCACGGCACTCCAGCCTGGGCGACAGAGCGAGACTCTGTCTCAAAAAAAAAAAAAAAAAAAAAGAGCTCAGAAAAGTTCCTGGCAATAGTACATCCTCTGGACAGGCTAACCCTTGTTCATTTGGCTCCTCTATGACCCTCTTCATTCCTGGTATGTTTCATGATATTGCTGGGTTATTACTTCATTCTCTGAAGTCTAAATCCAATTTCAGCAACTCATGGTTTAATTTATCTTGGTAATTCCCAGTATCTTTGTGGTAGGCTGAATAATGACCCCCCAAAAATGTCCACATCCTAATCCCCCGGAACCTGTGTACATAACATTACAGGGCAAAGGGGACTTGCAGATATGATTAAGTTAAGGCTCTGGAGATGAGATCATCCTGGATTATCTGGGTAAACCCTAAATGTAATCACAAGGACCTAATACAAGGGAGGTCAAGAAGACCAAAGGAGGAAGTGAGGGAGGGGGCAGTTAGGGGCTGGTTAGGCAGATGGAGAGGGAGGGTCTCTGGAGAAGGACAGAGAGGGACAATGTTCACAGGAACAACTGAAGAACAGCTGAGGGGAAGAAATGTGGTTAACGATTTCCCCTTGTGCCAGGATGTTGCTCAAAAGTGACTGTCCCAACTAAGGTGCAGGTGCAATAAATCAACCCAAATGTCCTTCACTTAACCCAGCTCATTATAATGTCATTAACATAACGTTAACATTGTGGTTTTAGCCCCGCTGTGGGTTTTGTTTAGGCACTCATGGATAATAACCAGGATGGAGTCACTCTGGCCAACCCCAGGCACAGGTAGATGCAACACTCCTAGGAGAGAATTTTACCCCTTCCATTTGAGCAAAGCCCACAGAAGACTTCCTGGCTTCCGGGGCATAAAAGACACGGAACTCAGTCCTGTTTCTGGCAACCTGCTTTTGTTGCAGTAAACTGAGGAACGGAGAGAACAATATGCGAGAAACCGGAGGATGGTTTATTTTAGGTATGCACTGGCTCAGTGGACTCACATCCAAAAAGCTGAGCATTGAACAAAGACAGAGCGGGGTTTTTTATAAGCGGCCTTAGAGAAGCAAAGCAAAAGCAGTTACTCATACGGCGGCAGGTCACGTAATCTATAGCATAACATAACTTGTGATCTTGCATAGCTGGTGGCCTTGTAGCTGCATTGAAAGAAAAACAAGAACTGGCTAAACACAGACATTTGTAAAACATAAGGATGCTTAAGAAGCCTGAGAAAAGAGTAACAGTAAAAGAATCTTTCTGTCTCTCTTTTATTATTTTTTTTTTTCAACCTTGCTCTGGAAGCGGGGGAGTGTCTGGAGCCCATTCCTTTAGCCTTGGCTATTTCAACAGCATTATAACTGTCCTTGAAATGAGCTTGCTAGGCAGAGGAAAACTTGTTCTTTTCTTTTTCTTTTGAAACCTTGCCTTGACACATTCTGGGCCTTAGCTTTTACTTTTCTTTTCTTTCTTTTTTTTTTTTTTTTGAGACAGAGTCTCGTTCTGTCGCCCAGGCTGGAGTGCAGTGGCCGGATCTCAGCTCACTGCAAGCTCCGCCTTCCAGATTCACGCCATTCTCCTGCCTCAGCCTCTCGAGTAGCTGGGACTACAGGCGCCCGCCACCTCGCCCGGCTAGTTTTTTATATTTTTTAGTGGAGACAGGGTTTCACCGTGTTCGCCAGGATGGTCTCGATCTCCTGACCTCGTGATCCGCCCGTCTCGGCCTCCCAAAGTGCTGGGATTACAGGCTTGAGCCACCGTGCCCGGCCAGCTTTTACTTTTCTTGTAGTGAATAAGTGCAGTACTTATTATTAATATTATTTTTAAATTTCTGCCTCACTTTCAGGACCCCTCTGTTTGCTGAGAGTTTTCCTTTTGTTTAATAAATCCTGTTCTATTCTACTCCCTCTCCACTGTCTGTGTGCCTTATTCTTCTTGGTCGTAGAGCAAGAACTCAGACCTAGCTGCACGAAGGACTAAGAAAACTACAAAGGAAGCAAGAGATTGGAGTGATTCAAGGAAGAGGCCATGAGCCAAGGAATGCAGGTGGCCACTAGAAGCTGAAAAATGCAAGGGAACCAGGTGGTCCCCTCAGAACCTCTGAAGAAGCCAGCTCTGCCCACACCTTGACTATAGCCCAATGAAACTGATTTTGAATTTCTAATCTTTAGATTTGTAAAAGAATGAACTTGTGTTGCTTTAAGCACTGAGTTTTTGGCAATTTGTTACAGCAGCAGGAAACCAATATAGTCCTCTGCTTGCCTAATGGGTCCCTTAGGCATGAGGGGAGGGTGAGGACTCATTATGGATTTGACCAGGAAGGGTGGATTTGACCTGCTTATTGACCAGGGAAGGGTGGAGCTGAAAGACATACAAACCTGCCTTGCAGATGTAAACTAGGGGTGGAGCATACTGAAGAGATGTAAGCAAGACTCTGGTCTACTCCAAGAAGTAGAAGGTAGTGCCAGCAGGAGACACAAACAGAACATCCAATTCTCGTGGCAGGAGGACGGTGAGTTTGCACAGAGAAGGGGCACAGGATGTTGATGGCTGAGCTGTAAATATTTTTTAGGTATTCAGTTCCTATTTTGCTTATACCTAAATTAATGACAGAAAAGAGGATTTCCACTAGGGTTTTGGTCTGATTGTTTTTGGATGTGGGTTACTGGTACCCAGTGGGGAAGAGGATAGAGACACAGGAGGAGATGCCTGTTGGGAGACACCCCTACCCGACAGGTGCTGAATTCCAGGAGGATGTGTGAGGCTGGAGATGCTCTCTAAGACTGTGAAATTTCATCACCAGAAGGCTAGTGAGAGAAAGCAAGGGTACCCCCGTGGAGTTGGACCTGACTGTGGCTGGATATTCTGCAAGTGGGTTAGTTCACGCAATGACTTACTTGTGTTGATGCTCCATTTATATGGATATAGCTGAAAGTCAGAAAGGAAATAGAAATCTGTGAGTTTAGCATGGAAATGCTGAAGGCATTTCAGAGTGAGTGTATTTTAGGTAGAGGACAGTCTCTGGGCTGTTGGCTTAGCTCTCTCCATTCTTCTTGTATATGTAATTCTAAGAAGTGTTGTCATCTGGTTTCTGCCAAACAGATGAGGAAGCCAGGAGATGAGAACAGACAGACAGACAACCCTAAGAGGCAACAGCTGGAAGCCTATGTTAGAAATGCTAACAGTGGGCTGGGCATGGTGCCTCACACCTGTAATCCCAGCACTTTGGGAGGGCAAGGCAGGTGGATTACCTGAGGTCAGGAATTTGAGACCAGCCTGACCAACATGGTGAAACCCTGTCTCTACTAAAAATACAAAAATTAGCCAGGCGTGGTGGCGGGTGCCTGTAAACCCAGCTACTTGGGAGGTTGAGGTCAGAGAATCGCTTGAACCTGGGCAGTGGAGGTTGCAGTGAGCTGAGATCATGCCATTGCACTCCAGCCTGGGCAACAAGAGTGAAACTCCATCTCAAAAGAAAGAAGGAAAGAAGGAAGGAAGGAAGGAAGGAAGGAAGGAAGGAAGGAAGGAAGGAAGGAAGGAAAGAAAGAGAAATGCTAACAATGAAAAAACAAATCAATACACACACAATGGTACCTCCAGCTGCTCCTGCCACTCAGCCCTTCCCAAGAACTTCCCAATCTCCCTACAATCCACCAATCCAGGGTTAACTCCTGGCAGAGCAGGGAGCTTCCAGACTCTCTTCCACACCAAGTCTGGCTTCTGTTGTGATTGGTTATGCCCCGGCCCTATGGATACCCGTGAGCATAGATGTGCATTACTTTAGTAATCAATTAAGCTAGCTAACTTTCCCCTCTCAATACCTGGTAAAAGAAATCCAAAAACATCACAGTTAGGGGTCATTTCTTTTCTTTCTTTCTTTCTTTCTTTCTTTCTTTCTTTCTTTCTTTCTTTCTTTCTTTCTTTCTTTCTTTCTTTTTTTCTTTCTTTTCTTTCTTTTCTCTCTTTCTCTCTTTCTCTCTTTCCCTTCCTCCCTTCCTCCCTTCCTCCCTTCCTCCCTTTCTCCCTTTCTCTCTTTCTCTCTTTCTTTCTTTCTTTCACAGTCTCCTTCCTGAGCCTCCCAAGTAGCTGGAATCACAGGCACATGCCACCATGCCTAGCTACTTTTTGTATTTTTAGTAGAGGCGGGGTTTCACCATGTTGGCCAGGCTGGTCTTGAACTCCTGACCTCAGGTGATCTGCCCCCCGCCCTTGGCCTCCCAAAGTGCTGGGATTACAGGTGTGGGCCACGGCGCCTGACCAGAGGTCGTTTCTTGCCGGGAGAATTTTATATATATGTATGTGTTATAGGCCCAGTGGACATCGATATATTACAATGCAGGAGAATAACTGATGTTCATATTAGTGGAACTCAGTCATTAAGAAAAGTTTAATAACATTCAGTTTTATCTATTTAAAAATGTACCATGCATTTTAGAGGTTTTAATCATTTTGGTGCTTACAAAGGATTGAGCCTGTAACCATCAGAACTCACTTGTTCAGAGGGATTCATTCTTCAGGATGAGCTCACACTCCTGCATGAAACAGAACAATAGCCTTTGTGTGTTACTTACAGCCAAAATATGCATATTCTTGTGTAGCCAGACTCATTCTTTTTTGTTTGTTTGCTTCTTTGTTTTTATTGTTGTTTTTGAGACAGAGTCTCGCCCAGGCTGGAGTGCAGTGGCATGATCTCAGTTCACTGCAACCTCTGCCTCCCGGGTTCAAGTGATTCTTGTGACTCGGCCTCCTAAGTAACTGGAATTACAGGCACAC
Organism: Rhinopithecus bieti; assembly: GCF_001698545.2. Lineage (NCBI taxonomy): Eukaryota > Metazoa > Chordata > Mammalia > Primates > Cercopithecidae > Rhinopithecus > Rhinopithecus bieti. Next base: position 633,927 of record NW_016817546.1, on the reverse strand, counting down.
ACCATCATGCCCAGCTAATTTTTGTATTTTTAGTAGAGACGGGGTTTCACCATGTTGCCCAGGCTGGTCTTGAACTCCTGACATCAGGTGATCCACCCACCTCGGCCTCCCAAAGTGCTGGGATTACAGGTGTGAGCCACCGCACCTGGCCCACCAGACTCATTCTTTTATGCTGGTCCTGTGCAGCCTGGGCTAATGGTGCCTCCCTAGTCATTTGGTTCATCATCTGTCCTTGCTCACCTGGGCTGACAGTGCTTCCCTGCTCACCTGGGCTGATAGTGCCTTCTTGCCCACCTGGACTGGTCATGCCGCCCTGCCCCCTTCTTTTTCCTTGCCTCAGTGGGCCTTATCAAGGGGCAGTGGTAGAACCAAGGAAGAACAAAGGCTCCTTTCTCCCTTTGACCTTATGTTGTAATAATGATATGATTGTCAACTCATCTCAGACAGCCAATCCAACCATAGGCCCTAGAAAAATAGGAGTTTAGAATTAAAAAAACAACCTTGATCAGCCAAGGATGTGGTTGGATGAAGGCAGAAGGAAGCTCATAGCATAGAGAGACTCACTAAAAATAAAAGCAACAAAAACAGAGCGGACATAGGGCATGCACCTGTTGTCCCAGCTACTTGGAGAGGACGAAGTGGGGGGAGATTGCTGAGGCAGGAGGATCACCTGAGCCCTGGGAGGCTGCAGTGAGCCATGATTGCACCACTGCGCTCCAGTCTGGGCAACAGACTGTGTCTCAACAAAGAAACCAAAACCCAAAAAACAAAAACAAAAACCCACCACCACCACCAACAACAAAAGCAAACCCGAACAAACAACGTGTCTCCCAAATCCAAGAAGAAGACTCATGTTCAAAGGTGATGGAAAATTTCAGGGTTGAAGTAGACAAGGAGTCAGAAAACAGGCAACCCTACTGACCATACCTGATTCTGGGTCCAGTGTGTCCTTGGCAGGGTGCTGCACGATGAAGGGAAGTGAGTGACCCTCTCTCTAGAAATGTGCCCTCGCTGGCAGATGGCCTTGCTACTCCAAGAGTCCATCATCTGATCTGACCCCCTTATTGCCTTCATCACTCACTTTCACACCAATTCTCAACACCAGCCAGGTCAACAGGTTGCTGGCCAGCCAGGCTCTTGCCTGAGCGAAAGACAGGCAAAACCAGGGCAAAGCGTCACATGTGATGGGTGGATACACTGCACAGCAGTTCTGCGGCAGGGCTGCTGTCACCACAGCCGCACAGATGTAGTATGTGCACTGTTTTTTTTTTTTTTTTTTTTTTTTTGAGACGGAGTCTCGCTCAGTCGCCCAGGCTGGAGTGCAGTGGCGCGATCTCAGCTCACTGCAAGCTCCACCTCCCAGGTTCACGCCATTCTCCTGCCTCAGCCTCCCAAGTAGCTGGGACTACAGGCGCCCAACACCACGCCCAGCTAATTTTTTGTATTTTTAGTAGAGACGGGGTTTCACCGTGTTAGCCAGGATGGTCTCTATCTCCCGACCTCGTGATCTGCCCGTCTTGGCATCCCAAAGTGCTGGGATTACAGGCGTGAGCCACCACGCCCGGCCTGTGCACTGTGTTTTAAGGAGCTGTGTGAGGCAAGGAAAATCCCAGGGCCCTCCTGGGAAGCCAGCCCCAAATGCTCACCGCAGGGCAGTGAGACCCATGGGGCTGGGAGCTGCCAGGAGTGGTGGGCCCTCTCCATTTCACTGTGCTCTCCCCCAGCACTCCTCTCTCTGACTCTCCAGGGCCCTTTCCTTCCTCCCTCCGTCTCTGGGCAGTCTTCTCCTCCCCCGTGGCCCAGGCATTCTCTGAGCTCCTTCCCGCTCCAGTTCCCCTCGCCTGGGCTCATTCAGTCCTCCCAGGCTTCCCTGACAGCCTGACATTTCAGTCTCTGCCCGTCTGCTGTTCCCTGATTCTTTCTGGGTCTCCCAATTCAGATTCCCAAGAAAAAAATTCAGATGACCGAGTTCGTGTTTTCCTGCCAGTTCGACGTCAAGGGTCCCGCCCAGGCTTGCAAAGGGTCTTGCTCTCCTCAGCAGAGGTGGGGTCTTGTGATTTACAAGGTAGCCCTTTCCACAGGGCTGGGCGTCAGCAGGTGTGCGTCACTGATTTAGCAAGGACAGGTGAGTGGGTTTCTCATTTTTGCAAAGAAATGGTCCGTAAACTGGAGATTGAAGCATTTTTCCTCCTGTTCCCTCACTAACCAGCTGGGTGGCAATGATAAGTCACTTCCTTTTCCTGTAAAACGAGGGGTCTGAATAGATGCTAATGCCATTTGCTACACACCAGACACTGCTCCAACTACTGCAGGCACATTTATTGATGAATTCCCACAAAGGAGGTGCTATCACTAACTTCTTTTAAAGAAAGGAGGCGGCCAGGTGCGGTGGCTCACCCCTGTAATCCCAGCACTTTGGGAGCACCAGGCGGGAGAATCGCTTGAGTCCAGGAGTTTGAGGCCAGCCTAAGCAACATGGTGAAAACCTGTATCTACAAAAAAATACAAAAATTAGCAGGACGTAGTGGCATGCGACTGTGGTCCCAGCTACTTGGGAAGCTGAGGCGGGAGGATTGCTTGAGTCCGGGAGAAGTGAGCTGAAATCGTATCACTGCACTCCAGCCTGCGTGACAGAGACCCTGTCTCAAAAAAGAAAGAAAGAGAGAAAGAAAAGAACGAGAGAAAGGAAGAAAGAAAGAGAAAAAAAAAAAGAAAAGAAAAGAAAGGAAAGCTGAGGCACAGAGCACTGAGTAACTTGCCCAAGGTCACACAATTAGCAGGTGGCAAAGATCCTGTCTAGTTTCAGAATTCTTGCCCTTGACCACGCTTTGCTCTCTCTCTGAGATTCTTTCAGCTCTTGAGCTTTAGAAATTGAAGTTTCCAGCAAGTTCTTTGCAGCAGCTGACGTTCTCTATTAAATGACAGCTGGGAGTCTTTGAAATATTCGGGAGAGCCTGGGTTCACTGCTAACATCCTTGTTGTGAAGGCCTGGTGCCGTTTGCCATTCCAGGACCAAGGGGATAATGCGTTAAGCTAGGCCAGGAGGGGGTTCAGCTCCCCACAACAAGGCAGGGGCAGCCCTTTGTGTCCGGCAGCACGGTAGCCCCCTGCAGGAGCTCCGGCTGCCCTCTGTGTTTGACCCTGTGGAAGGGCATGGGAAACGCTGGCCTGTCAGCAGGCATAAACTCAAAAGTTTCTCCTTCAGCTAGTTTCAGGGACGGTCTAGCCAAGTAGATACACAGGATGAGGTAATCCATAGATCCTGTGAGGGCAGTTGGCTGATTGACTTAGGTGTGCCCAAGTGCCTACAGGTGTCAGAACAAATTCATGAAGAAACGCGGACGCCCACACCAGCTCGGATGGCCTAAAGGCACGCATTGGAATGTGGCTCATGAGCTGGGACCCGGGATCAACCACTGGTTTAAGGAGAGGACCGTGAAATGCCCGAACGTGGAGGCTAGGCCGTCTCCCCGGGTGCCTGGCTGAGGGCAGCCACGTGTCTGCAGTGGTGGCATGTGTCCATGACTGAGACGGGCAGAGTTTGCAGGCAATGGTAATCCCATCAGCAGTCCCCAGATCTCTAATGTCAGGAGAAAGGGCATAGGAAGTCCCACTGTCCAGGAAAGTCCTTCATCCTGCTTCTCCCTGCCTTGGGCTTTTTCCCATTTCCGCGGTCACCTGTCCACAATGGCTGCACTGTGCGGCCCTGCAGGTGCTCCTGACACTGAACAACCAGACCCATGGACTGACCGGATATGAAATTGACGTAGGAGGAGATCAGGCAGGTGCTGGGGCTGCCTGGCCCAATGCACAGAGCCAGAAGGGCTGTTGTGGGGAGGGTGTTATTGTTTTAGTGGGTGCACCAAAGAGTGGCTTAGCCAGTTGGGCGGATCACTTGTAAATTGTTATTTACAGTTTCTGATCCTTTAAAAGAAGAGCGTCGCGGGAATCAGTCTTCATTCCAGATGTGCAGCACCATGAGGGCCCTGGTGCCTCTGTTGTCCCTGTTCCTGCTGGGTGGCCAGGCCCAGCATGGGTCTGACTGGACCTACTCAGGTAAGCCCCTAGCCCCTGCACACTCCCTCAGTTACCCTCACACCCTTACAACAGGACAAGCGCCCTTTTTTTTTTTTTTAGACAGAGTCTCACTCTGTTGGCCAGGCTTGAGTACAGTAGCGTGATCTCTGCTCACTGCAACCTCCGCCTCCCGGGTTCAAGTGATTCTCCTGCCTCAGCCTCCCGAGTAGCTGGGATTACAGGCGCCTACCACCATGCCTGGCTAATTTTTGTATTTTTAGTAGAGACAGGGTTCCACCATGTTGCCCAGGCTGGTCTCGAACTCCTGACCTTAGGCGATCTGCCCACCTCCCAAAGTGCTGGGATTACAGGCGTGAGCCAGCACGCCCGGCCAAGAGTCCTCCTTTAGGGCATTTCCCAGGATGGCCAGGCAGCCCACCTGCCATCTGTTGGGGATCTGCTCATTGTGGCTTCAGATGTCACCTTTTCAGTGTCTCAGAAGGTATGGAGAGCAAGCTGAACTTAAACTTCAAATAAGGAAAATAAGGAAATAGCTTTCCTCTTCACAAACTCCTGGCTTTTTGCTTTAATTTTTTTTCCACTCACGGTGTTGGCTGCTTCGAAAGCACACTCACTGCTTCTTTTCGTAAAGACATTTGCTTTGTTGGTCTGTGTAAGTGGAAAATAAAGTTCTTAGAAAAAACTCTTGGTAACCTCACAGAAGGTGCTGTGGGGTTTGCGAGACCTTCTTTCTTGGAAATTTCATGGTAGGCAGTTTACCCAGAACATCTTGACATAAGAACCCAGTTCCCTTTGGTCTGTGGGTGGCCAAAACCAGACTTTTTTTTTTTTTTTTTTTTTTTTTTGAGACAGAGTCTTGCTTTGTTGCCCAGGCTGGAGTTCAGTGGTGCCATCTTGGCTCACTGCAACCTCTGCCTCCCGCGTTCAAGTGATTCTTGTGTCTTAGCCTCCCAAGTAGCTGGAATTACAGGCACTCATCACCATGCCTGGGTAACTTTTGTATTTTTAGTAAAGATAGGGTTTTACCACGTTGGCCAGGCTGGTCTCAAACTTCTGACCTCAAGTGATCTGCCCACCTTGGCCTCCCAAAGTGCTGGGATTACAGGTGTGAGCCACTGCACCAGGCCCCAAACCAGACTTTTAAAACGTGAAATGTAAAATCCTGGCATTCAGCATGGGTTCTGGTCCACATGTGAGCCAAAGCTAGAAGGCCGTGTCTGTGGGGTTTGTGGACACTAAATGGCCCTTTCCAGGGGCAGTGAGGAGAGCTTCTTCCCGCGTCCCCCTCCTTTCTGTACGGGACCACGGACTGGGGTCCATGAGGAGGCTGGTGGCCGCTGGCCGATGCAGGAAGTGAGACAAACACCTGCTTCCTGCAGAGTCCGCCCCAGCTCAGCTGCTCCAGAAGCATTCCTTCAGGATGAATGGGATGATCTGTTAAGTCAAGGGCAATGGAATTAAGGACATCCTGGGAGGTTCAGAAAGTCCAGCCAGCTCTGACCAACCGTTCTGTTCCCGAGCACAGTGATCTTACACAGGGCAGTGCCTCAGAAGCCTGGGGCATTCCGCTTCACTTGGCCAAGCAGTGCAGGCAGGTGGTTCAGAGGTGAAGGAAGAGAGAATTCAGACAATGAAGTCCTTGTCCTCCCCAGGCTCTGCCCAGCCTCTGAGACAGTGGGCTTCCTGGAAAGCCACTAGGGACTCTGGGAGAAGCTGAGAGTAGCGTAGCTTTTGTAAATGACTTCCAGGGACACCTGAGAGATGTTCCAGTATTGACAGTGGCCTGGACCAAAGCATCTTGCTCTGAGAAGGGGTTGTGCTAGGGGCCTCTTGCCTGATTACAAACCAAAAAGCGGTGAGAGGCCCCAGTACAAACACCTACCTACCTTCCTTCCTTCCTTCCTTCCTTCCTTCCTTCCTTCCTTCCTCTCTTTCTCTTTCTTTTCTTTTCTTTTCTTTTCTTTTCTTTTCTTTTCTTTTCTTTTCTTTTCTTTTCTTTTCTTTTCTTTTCTTTTCTTTTTTCACTCTTGCTGCCCAGTCTGGAGTGCAAAGGCGCGATCTCGGCTCGCTGCAACCTCTGCCTCCTGGGTTCAAGCGATTCTCCTGCCTCAGCCTCTCAGGTAGCTGGGATTAAGGGCTTGTGCCACCACGCCCGGCTGACTGTTTTGTATTTTTAGTAGAGACGGGGTTTCTCCATGTTTGTCAGAGTGGTCTCGAACTTCCGACCTCAGGTGATCCGCCCACCTCGGCCTCCCAAAGTGTGGGGATTACAGGCGTGAGTCACCGCACCCAGCCACAAACACCTTTCTTAAAACAAGCTGTGTACTCACTACACGGCTACCCCTGCACAGGGAACAGAGGAGAGATTCTCCATGTCACATGACTGACACCAAGCTCCACAGCTGTTTGGGGGCCAAGTCACCTATGACAATGACTCACCTATGTTACTCTGTCCCCTATGATTATCAATCCTCTCTGAAAAGATAAACTTTCTCCTTAGGAGTTCTAAAAAAAGTACTCACTCTGGGTTGTCCTGGAACCTGATGCTTCCCTAGTTTCCCTGAATCCGTAAGTGTAGACACCTAGATGGTCTTTACCATACTGGGAATCCATAAAAGGGGCTGGAGCAAGAAAATAGTGGTGGGGGTTCCTGCAGCATGGGGAGGTGGGGGCTGTGTTCCTGTTGGGGGCATGGAAGGACAGCTGGGCCCTTGAGAGGAAATGAGGAAGAGGCCCCAGGAGCAGCACAGGAATGGCAAGCCAAGGATCCCTCCATGCCTTCATCAGCTGGAAATAAGTCAAAGGAGAGCAAAACGCTCTGTATAAAAGATTCTCAGGCCGGGCGCAGTGGCTCACGCCTGTAATCCCAGCACTTTGGGAGGCCAAGACCTGAGGTCAGGAGTTAGAGACCAGCCTGGCCAACATGGCAAAATCCTGTCTCTAATAAAAACACAAAAATTAGCCAGGAGTGGTGATGCACGCCTGTAATCTCAGCTACTTGGGAGGCTGAGGCAGGAGAAGCTCTTGAATCTGGGAGGCAGAGGTTGCAGTGAGCCAAGATCACACCACTGCACTCCAGTCTGGGTGACAGAGTGAGACCCTGTCTCAAAAAAAAAAAAAAAAAGACTTTCACTGATTTCAAAACACTGTCTTGCTCCCAGGGCCAGCAGTTGCCACAGGAAAGTTAGAGGTTAGGACTAAAGCCCCTCAAACACCAGAGTCCTTGGAGTTGACCTCGTTGTCTTTTTGACCTCCTTCTGGGGGCCCTGCTTCTGCTTTCTGGAAGGTGCTGCCGTGGGTCCCTGCCCAGCGGGCCCTGGCCTCTGGCCCGGTGAGGTTCCTACAGGGTGGGCTCAGCCAGGCAGCCCCTTGAACTGTCTCTCTCCTGTCTCAGAAGGAGCACTGGACGAAGCGCACTGGCCAGAGCACTACCCCGCCTGTGGGGGCCAGAGACAGTCGCCCATCAACCTGCAGAGGACGAAGGTGCGGTACAACCCTGCCTTGAAGGGGCTCAAACTGACGGGCTATGAGACCCAGGAGGGCGAGTTCCCCATGGTCAACAATGGCCACACAGGTAAGGGGAAGGGGTGGCGAGGGGCTCCAATCCACGGGCAGCCCCTGGCAGCCTGCAGGGGAAGGCAGGTGACACATGTCCCTGCCAGGAGTGGCTTACACAGAGACACAGAGCATGGCTTCAGAACTGGAGGCCTTGAACATGAGGGTGGAACGCGACGGCTGACCCGCCGGGAAACTTGGTGGTTCTTCTAGAGAGGGCAGCATCTGTCTTTCCCCTCAGCTCCCTGCTGGTCCCTTCCTGCCATGTTATCCTCTTACTCGAGCTCACCCAACCCACCCAGCAGGCGACAGGCAGGACAGGCTGTGCTGCTGAAGCCACCTTTCCCACGGGGACTCTCTGTCCATCAGCTGGGGTCAGCTTTTCCACAGTTCCTATATTCAGTCTATTCAGCTCAAAGCACCTGACAGGTAGGACCAGGGTTTCTCAGAGTTTTAAGAAGGAAGCTCTGGTTTTCTGCTCCCTACCAGAAAGAAGGTGAAGGTCAGACAGAAAAAGCAGGGCCATGGGGACGCCCCACTTCAGGAATCCAATATGAGAAACTGTAAATTTTTATATTTGTTTTTTTGAGACAGAGTGTCACTATGTTGCCCAGACTGGAGTGCAGTGGCATGATCTCAGCTCACTGTAGCCTCCACCTCCTGGATTCAAGCGATTTTCCTGCCTCAGCCTCCTGAGTGGCTGGGATTACAGGCATGCACCACCATGCCCAACTAATTTTTTTTTGTATTTTTAGTAGAGACAGGGCTTTCACCATGTTGGCCAGGCTGGTCTGGAACTCCTGACCTCAAAGTTATCTGCCCACCTCAGCCTCCCAAAGTGCTGGGATTACAGGCACGAGCCACCACGCCCGGCCTGGAAACTGAAATCTATGCTTTACTTGTGCAGAACATCCTCCTGATTTTCCAAGTTGGCTCAACTCCTCTGAGCCTCATGACCACCCCAGGAGGGGGCATTTTTTAGGCAGGAAGTCTGAGGCCTCAGGAGGTCGAGGGACTCACCCAAGGCCACACAGTGTCTGACGGCCAAGATGGGCTCACACCCCCAGATGTAGGGTTTCTTGGCCACATCCTTCTTAGGTACTGCACTCTCTCACTCCTGCCTGGGTTGAGACAGTTCCCTGCCTGCCACACAGCCATACAACAGTCACTGGACTTGGCCAGGCATGGTGGCTCACGCCTGTAAACCCAGTACTTTAGGAGGCTGAGGTGGGAGGATCACTTGAGGTCAAAATTTGAGACGAGCCTGGACAACTTGGTGAGACTCCATCTCTACAAAAAATCAAAACGTTAGCCAGGAGTGGTGGTGACTGCCTGTAGTCCCAGCTACTTGGGAGGCTGAGGTGGGAGGATCACTTGAGCCTGGGAGGTCAAGGTTGTGGTGAGCCGAGATCACCACTGCACTTGAACCTGGGCAACAGAGTGAGACCCTGTTTCTTTAAAAAAAAAAAAAAAGGGTCACAGGACTTAGTTTTCTTATCTGGAACCTGGGCAACAGAGCGAGACCCTGTTTCTTTAAATAAATAAATTAAAAAAAGAAAGGTCACAGGACTTAGTTTTCTTATCTTGCACAATCAAGAAAATAAAACTGGCCTGGTGAGGTGGCTCATACCTGTAATCTCAGCACTTTGGGAGCCTGAGGTGGGCATAACACCTGAGGTCAGGAGTTCGAGACTAGCCTGGCCAACATGGTGAAACCTTGTCTCTACTAAAAATACCAAAATTGGTTGGGCGTGGTGGCGCGTGCCTGTAATCCCAGCTACTCGGAAGGCTGAGGCAGGAGAATTGCTTGAACCCAGGAGGCGGAGGTTGCAGTGAGCCAAGATCATGCCATTGCACTCCAGCCTGGGCAACAAGAGCAAAACTCCATCTCAGAAAAAAAGAAAAAAAGAAAGAAAACCAATTATCCTTTATAGCACTGGTGAAAGTAGCAAATTG
>NW_016817546.1:597798-620978 GCF_001698545.2 Rhinopithecus bieti | reverse complement strand
AAAAAAAAAAAAAAAAAAAAAAAAAAAGGGCAACCAGCTGCCCTTGGGGCTGCTGTGCCTTTGGAGCAGCCATTTTTTATTCCACTACTTCCTTTTTTTTTTTTTTGGAGACAGAATCTTGCTCTGAGGCTGGAGTACTGTGGTGCTATCTTGGCTCCCTGCAACCTCTGCCTCCGGTTCAAGTGATTCTCGTGCCTCAGCCTCTCAAGTAGCTGGGATTACAGGCGTGCACCATGATGCCCCTGTTAAGTTTTAGTAGAGACGAGGTTTCGCCATGTTGGCCAGGCTGGTCTTGAACTCCTGACCTCGAGTGATCGACCTGCCTCGGCCTCCCAAAGTGCTGGGATTGCAGGCATGAGCCACCACGCCTGGCCTATTCCTTTACTTTCTTAATAAACTTGCTTTCACTTTATTCTGTAGACTCGCCCCAAATTCTTTCTTGTGTGAGGTCCAAGAACCCTCTCTGGGGGTCTGGATCGGGACCCCTTTTCGGTACCATGTAGACCAAGTTGGAAAGGATGGACGTTGAAATAGTATTAAGTCTTCCTATCTGTGAACATGGAATATTTCTCCACTTATTTAGTTCTTCCTGATTTATTTCATTAGTTTTATGATTTTCCATATATAGATTTTGTCCACTTTTTTTTTTTTTTTTTTTGAGACGGAGTCTTGCTCTGTCGCCCGGACTGGAGTGCAGTGGCCGGATCTCAGCTCACTGCAAGCTCCGCCTCCCGGGTTTACGCCATTCTCCTGCCTCAGCCTCCCGAGTAGCTGGGACTACAGGCGCCGCCACCTTGCCCGGCTAGTTTTTTTGTATTTTAGTAGAGACAGGGTTTCACCGTGTTAGCCAGGATGGTCTCGATCTCCTGACCTCGTGATCCGCCCGTCTCGGCCTCCCAAAGTGCTGGGATTACAGGCTTGAGCCACCGCGCCCGGCCGATTTTGTCCACATTTTTGGGCAATTTTTGTATTTTTAGTAGAGACGAGGGTTCTCCACGTTGGCTAGGGTGGTCTTGAACCCTTGACCTCGGGTGATCTGCCTGCCTTGGCCTCCCAAATTACTAGGATTACAGGCATGAGCTGCTAGGCCTGGCCTCCTCATTTTAAAATTAAATTTAGGCTGGACGCGGTGGCTCAAGCCTGTAATCCCAGCACTTTGGGAGGCCGAGACGGGCGGATCACGAGGTCAGGAGATCAAGACCATCCTGGCTAACATGGTGAAACCCCGTCTCTACTAAAATACAAAAAACTAGCCGGGCGACCTGGCGGGCGCCTGTAGTCCCAGCTACTCGGGAGGCTGAGGCAGGAGAATGGCGTGAACCCGGGAGGCGGAGCTTGCAGTGAGCTGAGATCCGGCCACTGCACTCCAGCCTGGGCGACAGAGCGAGACTCCCCTCAAAAAAAAAAAAAAAAAAAATTAAATTAAATTAAAATTAGATTCAACATTTCAATAAAGAGAAATTCAAATTGAAACACAGGCCGTTGAGACACACAAATTGCTACAAAATTTCTAAAACTAACTCCCAATTGATTTGTTTTGCTATAGACTAGTAACAGTTGGTGGGCCGGCACTGATCCATTAATACATATTGCCCAGGTGTAGTAGTGGCTCTCCTATAATCCCAGCACTTTGAGAGGCCAAGGCAGGCAGATTGCTTGAGCCCAGGAGTTTGAGACCAGCCTGGGCAACATGGTGAAATTCTGTCTCTACAAATAAACTTAAAAATTAGCTGGACATGGTGGTGTGTGCCTGTAGTCCTATCTACTTGAAGGGCTGAGGCAGGAGGATTGTTTGAGCCTGGGAGGTAGAGGCTGCGGTGAGCTGAGGTCATGCCACTGCACCCCAGCCTGGGTGACAGAGTAAGGCCCTGTCTCAACAACAAAAAAGTATATATTTAAATTTTCCAAAATACATTTGATAGGCTCCAGAAAAGCTTAAATGCCTGAGGTACTGGGCCTCTAGTGTTCAGTGTTTTCTTAATATATACTATTTTCTTAATAATTGCTATTGGCTACTTCTTTTATGAAGTTCTTTGAATATACGGATAATCGCGTATTCATGTTTTTCATCACGGTACTTGCCACAGATCCTGACAGAGCAAATTCAAAATGTTCACTGAATGGTGCATTTGAGCAGAAAAGACCTGAACGTAAAAGGATAAGTCCTCAAACAGGTGCCCATGAGTGACACAGAATTCTACACAGGTTTTGATTTTTTAATGTTCAGCAGGGAGGCAGGAGGCTGGTGGTTCCTTTTTCTTTTTCAATTTTATTTATTTATTTTTGAGATGTAGTCTCACTCTGTCGCCCTGGTTGGAATGCAGTGGCCGTGATCTTGGCTCACTGTAAGCTCTGCCTCCTGGGTTCAAGCGATTCTCCTGCCTCAGCCCCCCGAGTAGCTGGGATTACAGGTTTGCACCACCATGCCCGACTAATTTTTGTATTTTTAGTAGAGATGGGGTTCCTCCATGTTGGCCAGGCTGGACTCGAACTCTAGACCTCAAGTGATCTGCCCTCCTTGACCTCCCAAAGTGCTGGGATTACAGGTGTGAGCCACTGTGCCCGGCCTCGACTTCTAGTGAAATAGCTTTTCACTAGAAAAATTTCAAAAGTAGTACAGAGATTTCCCACATGCTCTTTGTCCACTTCCCCTAACACTAATATCTTATAACCATAGTACAATTATTATTATTATTATTATTTTGGAGATGGAGTCTCATGCTGTTGCCCAGGCTGGAGTGCAGTGGCACAATCTTGGCTCACTGCAACCTCTGCCTCCCAAGTTCAAGCAATTCTACTGCCTCAGCCTCCTGAGTAGTTGGGATTACAGGCATGCACCACCATGCCTGGCTAATTTTGTATTATTTTTTTTTTTTAGTAGAGACAGGGTTTCTCCATGTTGGTCAGGCTGGTCTTGAACTCCCAACCTCAGGTGATCTGCCCACCTCGGCCTCCCAAAGTGCTGGGATTACAGGCATGAGCCACCACGCCCAGCCACCATGGTACAATTATTATTGAATTTAAATGATACAACACAGTTAACTCTAGACCTCATTTGAATGACATGACTTTCTCACTCCTATATTTTTCTGGTCCAGGGTCTAACCCAGGATTCCACATTGCACTTCACTGTCAGGTCTCTTTAAGTCTCTTCCAATCTCAGTCAGTTTCTCAGTCTTTGACTTCCACCACCTTGACAGTTTGCTGATTGTTTCTTGAGCACAGCAAATTCTTGGATTATGTGGCTTTTCTCTTCTGATAAGAAACTGGTTACATTGGGTTCCCATAAAGGGGAGCAGCCTCTTCTGGAAGTTGAATTGATATGCAGATCTGGAAGTTTCAGCCAGTCGACTTTTGGGAACAGCCAGTTAACTTTTGGCCTTGCCTTTTCAAAAGCACAGCGATGGCCGAGAACGGTGGCTCAAGCCTATAATTCCAGCATTTTGGGGGGCCGAGGTGGGTGGATCACCTGAAGTCAGGAATTCAAGACCAGCCGGGCCAACACGGTGGAAACCTGTCTACACTAAAAATACAAAAAGTAGCCAGGCATGGTGGCGGGTGCCTGTAATTCCAGCTACTGGGGAGACTGAGGCAGGAGAATCGCTTGAACCCAGGAAGCAGTGAGCTGAAATCGCACCGTTGCACTCCAGCCTGGGGGACAAGAGGAAACTCCATCTAAAAAAAAAAGCACAACAACAGGCTCAGGCTTGTGGCTCTTTTCCAACTGGGCCTGTGTGGGCCTGTCAGTGTAACCAGAAGTAACACATTCCGTCTCCCGGGGGCTGTGTTTTGGGGAAATTGTGAGGACCTCTCTCATTTCTTCTGTGGTGCTGACGGTCCATTTAGGGAGCTCTGCTCCGGTCCTCAGTTCCTCAGCTCCCATCCGCTTTCAACATCGCTGACCTTGCATGCCTCCTTTTCTTGCAAGCATTGATTTTTGAGGCCAGCCACATCTCAAGCTCTAAATACCAAGCACTTGTTCTGCCAAACGGCTGGTGAAAACCTTTCAGGCCAGATTACTGTGTTACAGCACATTACGTTATGAATTTAGTCATAGCTCCCTGCTCCTTTAGATAATTTGGAAAGGAAGAAGGGGGGCATCTGACGGGTTTTAAATACCTCATATTTGCTGTCTTTTAAGAAAATGTTCTTGTTTACAGCCACCACTGATGACTTTAAATAGGAAGATCTTGCCGGGCGTGGTGGCTCATGCCTATAATCCCAGCACTTTGGGGGGCTGAGGAGGATGGATCATTTAAGGTCAGGAGTTTGAGACCAGTCTGGCCAATATGGTGAAACCCCGTCTCTACTAAAAATGCAAAAATTGGCTGGGCATGGTGGCATATTCCTGTAATCTCAGCTACTGGGGAGGCTGAGGCAGGAGAATCGCTTGAACCCAGGAGGCAGAGGTTGCAGCGAGCCTAGATCATGCCACTGCACTCCAGTCTGGGTGACAGAGTAAGATTCTATCTCTAAATAAATAAATAAATAAATAAATAAATAAATAAATAAATGGGAAGATCTCGCTCTTGAGACACATGCTGCCTGGCCCTTTCCAATGCCAAAGTTCTATCCTCATAGGTATTTTTCTTAGTCACTTTTCTTAGTAACTGAGTCCATTTTTCCTTTTTGTGTAGTTCATTCCAAAAGACAGAGATTTCAGCTGGGTGCGGTGGCTCACACCTGTAATCCCAACACTTTGGGAGGCTGAGGCAGGTGGATCACTTGAGGTCAGGAGTTCAAGACCAGCCTAACCAATATGGTGAAACCCCATCTCTACTAAAAATACAAAAATGAGCCAGGCGTGGTGGCGGGCACCTGTAGTCCCAGCTACTCAGGAGGCTGAGATGGGAGGATCCCTTGAAGCCAGGAGTTGGAGGCTGCAGTGAGTTGCTCCAGTGAGTCATGATCGTGCCACTGCACTCCAGCCTGAGCAGCAGAGTGAGCCTGAAAAAAAAAGAAAAGAAAAGAAAAGAAAACAGTTCTAAGAGGCCCCATTTCCTATTCTTATACCTTCGGCAAATTCCAAAATCAGCCAGAGATAGAGAGTAGAATTCTAGTTTCCATGCCCATTGACTGTAATTTTTCAGGACCTTCCCTTTCCCTGGGGCCAGCAAGCTGGACCTGCCACTCTGTGGTCCTGCCTTTGACCTGTTGGTTCTGAGCAGGAAGGTGTGTGCTGGGGAGAGGCACTTGCCCAGCCTGGTTTACTCAGTGCCTGGCCTCCATCCTGACCTCACCCTGTGCTGTGTGTGCAAACGCCTCTTCTCCTTTGGCGACCCTGCTCATGGCATGCTAAGCCAGTCTATGGTATTGACTTGCCCTAGGTTCAGACAGGTGGGAGGTGAGCAGAGAAGCTACCCAGCCTGTAGGCCTGACCCCTCTGTGTTCACCTACTCTGCTCTCAGCCCCACCTTTTCTCTCCAGTGCAGATCAGCCTGCCCTCCACCATGCGCATGACAGCAGCCGACGGCACTGTGTACATAGCCCAGCAGATGCACTTTCACTGGGGAGGAGTGTCCTCGAAGATCAGGGGCTCTGAGCACACCGTGGACGGGATCAGACATGTGATCGAGGTACCTGAGGACCCCCACTGCGTCCTCTTTCCTTCAAACCCTGTAGTCACTTTCCTTTTTATTTATTTATTTTGAGACAGAGTCTCGCTCTGTTGCCCCGGCTGGAGTGCAGTGGCGCGATCTCAGCTCACTGCAACCTCCACCTTCTGGGTTCAAGCAATTCTCTTGCCTCAGTCCCTCGAGTAAATGGGATTACAGGTACCCACCACCATGCCCGACTAAGTTTTGTATTTTTAGTGGAGATAGAGTTTCACCATGTTGGTTAGGCTGGTCTCGAACTCCTGACCTCAGATGATCCACCCGCCTTGGCCTCCCAAAGTGCTGGGATTATAGGCGTGAGCCACAGTGCCGGCCATCACTTTTCTTATTAAAATAGCCAAGGCTGGGTGCACTGGCTCACACCTGTAATTCCAGCACTTTGGGAGGCCAAGGCAGGGGAATTGCTTGAGCCCAAGAGTTCTAGATCATCCTGGGCAACGTAGCGAGATCCTGTGACTACAAAAAAAAAAAAAATTAGCCAGGAGTGGTGGCGCACGCTTATAGTTCCAGCTTCTGAGGAGGCTGAGGTGGGAGGATGGCTTGAGGCCGGGAGGTTGAGGCTGCAGTGAGTCCTGATCATGCTGCTGCACTCCAGTCTGAGTAACAAAACAAACAAAAACAGCCAAAAGACTTTGTGCAAAGGTAGCAGTTAAGTTATCCTGAAGTTGAATTTATTTTTTATTCACTCAGCAACTGTTGATGGATCACCACTTTGTGACAGGGGTTCAGGCAAGGTCCTGCCCTTACAGGACTCAGGTGGGCAGGACTTCACAGTCCACAGGGTGTGGCAAGCCCTCCTTTGTTTCAGCTGGATTTTTATGTGTTTGATTTTCTTTTTTTGTTTTTTGAGACGGAGTTTTGCTCCTTTGCCCAGGCTAGAGTGAAGTGGTGTGATCTTGGCTCACTGCAACCTCCGTCCCCTGGGTTCAAATGATTCTCCTGCCTCAGCCACCCGAGAAGCTGGGATTACAGGCACCTGCCACCATAGCCAGCTAATTTTTGTATTTTTAGTAAAGACGGGATTTCGCCATATTGGCCAAGCTGGTCTCAAACTCCTGACCTCAAGTGTTCCACCCGCCTCAGCCTCCCAAAGTGCTGGGATTACAGGCATGAGCCTCTGCGTCTGGACTGTGTTAGATTTTCTGAGTTCCCTCTTTTGCCAGAATCCATCCATAGGATGACTACACATTAACAGTGGTTGCCTGGGACAAGGGGCGCAAGCTCCCTCTCCCCACAAAGCCCCCAGACACCCCAGGAGAACCCTATGTCCTCATGTGACCCCTTCAGACTCTGCCAGCTTGTCTGCCTGGAGGGAGGTGTGGTTGGGAAATGGCCTGAAACTGCCATCTTCCAGAATCCCACTCTTGTTCTTTCCATTCTTTGGGAAGTTTCTGCTCTTGATTCATGGGATTTGCAGCCCAGATGGAGGGAGATGGAGGTCCAAGTTGCTTGTGTGGAACAGTCTGAGGCCTCAGATGGGGCACCTTCCTTTCTCTTCCTTCTTCCCTGGAAATCTTAAGCATCCAAATTTCTATGAACTGTCCTTGACCCACCCTACCTCGCTCTTACAGATTCACGTTGTTCACTACAATTCTAAATACAAGAGCTATGAGATAGCCCAAGATGCGCCCGATGGATTGGCTGTACTGGCAGCCTTCGTTGAGGTAAGCAGAAACTACCCACGTGTGTCTGCAAAGTCTAGTTGAACAGCCTTCTTCATTATCACTCTCCATCTTTTCCCAAGCTCACAGTTCTTGGAAACATTGACTGGATGGAAGATCACTGTGCTCCTTCTGTGCTGTCAATCTCCAGACCTTAGTTAACATGGACAAGCTGACTTAAAAGAGCTGGAATCCCAGAGGGGTTGCGTAGACACAAATTGTTGGAAGGGCAAGGGGAAACCTGCAACCCAATCAGACAAAGGCAACACCTCTGCATTTCCCTTTTTTTTTTTCTTTTGAGACAAAGTTTCACTCTTGTCGCCCAGGTTGGAGTGCAGTGGCACGATCTCAGCTCACTGCAACCTCCGCCTCCCAGGTTCAAACGATTCTCCTGCCTCAGCCTCTCAAGTAGCTGGGATTACAGGTGCCTGCCACCACGCTTAGCTAATTTTTGTATTTTTAGTAGAGATGGGTTTCACTATATCAGCTAGGCTGGTCGCGAACTCCTGACCTCAGGTGATCCGCCCACCTCGGCCTCCCAAAGTGCTGCGGTTACAGGTGTGAGCTACCACACCCGGTCAACACCTCTGCATTTCTAAGAAAATCTAGACGGCTGGGCGCGGTGGCTCAAGCCTGTAATCCCAGCACTTTGGGAGGCCGAGATGGGTGGATCACGAGGTCAGGAGATCGAGACCATCCTGGCTAACACGGTGAAACCCCGTCTCTACTAAAAAAATACAAAAAAATTAGCCGGGTGAGATGGCGGACGCCTGTAGTCCCAGCTACTTGGGAGGTTGAGGCGAGAGAATTGCGTAAACTTGGGAGGCGGAGCTTGCAGTGAGCTGAGATCCGGCCACTGCACTCCAGCCTGGGCGACAGAGCGAGACTCCGTCTCAAAAAAAAAAAAAAATCTAGACGGTGGGGCTGGGCGCGGTGGCTCACATCTGTAATCCCAGCACTTTGGGAAGCCAAAGTGGGTGGATCACTTGAGGTCAGGAGTTCAAGACCAGGCTGACCAACATGGCCAGACCCCATCTCTACTAAAAATACAAAAATTAGCTGGGCATGATGGTGGGCACCTGTAACTCCAGCTACTTGGGAAGCTGAGGCAGGAGAGTCACTTGAACCCAGGAGGCGGAGGTTGCAGTGAGCCAAGATCACGCTATTGCATTCCAGCCTGGGCAATAAAGCTACACTTCATCTAAAAAAAAAAAAAGCTGGGCACAGTGGCTCACGCCTGTAATCCCAGCACTTTGGGAGGCCGAGGCAGGAGAATAACTTGAACCTGGGAGGTAGAGGTTGCAGTGAGCTGAGGCTGTGCCATTGCACTGCAGCCTGGGCAATAAGAGGGAAACCAAAACAAAGACTCCAGGCGTGGTGGCTCACGCCTGTAATCCTGGCACTTTGGGAAGCCGAGGCAGGCAGATCACCTGAGGTCAGGCGTTTGAGACTAGCCTGACCAACATGGAAAAACCCCGTCTCTACTAAAAATGCAAAATTATCAGGGCGTGGTGGCGCACGCCTGTAATCCCAGCTACTGCGAAGGCTGAGGCATGAGAAGCACTCAAACCCAAGAGGCAGAGGCTACAGTGAGCCAAGATAATACCACTATACTCCAGCCTGGATGACAAAGTGAGACTCCATCTTAAAAACAAAACAAAACAAAACAAAGTTGGGCATGCAAAGAAATAGGAAAATGTAATCCATATTTAGGAGGAAAAAATAACTCAAATCAATCAACAGAAACTGACCTGAGTGGACCCAGAGCGATTAGGCAGACAGGACTTTAAAACAACTATCAATGCTGTGGCTAAGCAAAAAAAAAAAGAAACAAACCACCAACTATCATAAATGTTTGAAGAATGAAAGGAAACTATGTTCAAAGAATTGAAGGAAAATATGATGACAATGACTCAAAAAAGGAATCTCAATAGAGAAATAGAAACTTTAAAGATGCGCCAAATGGAAAGTCTAGAGTTGAAAAGTATAATAAACAAAATGAAAAAAATCACTAGGTGGGCCCAAAGCAGATGTGAGGCAGCAGAAGAAAAAAAGAATCAGTTCATTTGAAGACAGAGCAATGAAATTATCCAATTTGAAAAACAGAGAAAAAAGACAGAAGAAAAATGAACAGCCTTGTAGACTCACGGGGACAACATCAAGTAGAGCAACACACACACACACCCACACACACACACACACACACACATATATATATAATGGGAGTCCCAGAAGGAGAGGAGAGAGAGAAAGTGGAAGAAAAAAACCAAACAAAACAATGGCCAAAAAGCCTCAAATCTGAGGAAAAACATAAATTTACCAATCCAGGAAACTAAAAAAAACCCCAAGTCTGATAAATAAACCCCAAGTCTAGATACATCAAAAATTAAACTGCTGAAAGCAGCAAGAGAAAATGGATTTATTATATGTAGAGAAATGACCATCCAATTAATGGCTGACTTTTCAAGTCATCAGAACACGGTGGAATGACTGTCAATCAACAATTCTATATCCAATCAACCACCTTCAACCATGAAGGCGAAACAAAGACATTCCCAGATATACAAGAATCAGTATAATTGCTAGCAGTTATACTAGCAATATATCTTACAAGTCATATATAAGGATGCTCTTCTGGCTGAAAGAAAATGACACCAGACAGTAACTCCGATCCACAGAAAGAAGTGAAGAGTACTGGAAATGGAGAACGGAGAAGACTACACACATATATTTTTTGTGCTTTCTTCTTTTAATTTCTTTTTAAAAACCATCAACATTATTTAAAGCAATGACTATACCACTATATATACCACTGGCTTATAATATATGTAGATGTAATGCGTATAACAAAAATAGAAGAAAGGACAAGGAAGAAATAGAACTCTTTTGAAGCAAAGTTGCTATCTTTTACTGAAATTAAATTAATATTAACCTGACATAGATTGTGATTGAGTTGTATATGGTAATCACTTGAGCAACCACTAAGAAAATAACTAAAAATGATTAAATGGTACATGAAAAGTATTTGCTTAACACAAAAGAAGGCAGTAAAGGTGGACTAATGCAACAATAAAGGCACGAGACATCTAGAAAACAAATAGCAAATGCAGTCAGAAAGCCAAGAAAGCCAAATTTATGCACAGTGAAAGAGATCAACCACTTGACTGAGAAGAACCATTGAAAATAGACCTTTTTCACCCAAAGCAACTTTTCTGACTTTTAAAGCCAATACTCATTCAGAAAGAGTTATTTGGTGTTGGGGGAATTGTAGTCGTTCTGCCTTGGACATCTGGCTCTCTGTCGGAAGTCCTGAGGATGAAGAAGGGAGCTCGTGAGATCAAGCTCTCCTCATCACAAAGAATCTGACTGTGGCTGACACTGCCCAAAACAAGCACACAGGCTGGGTGTGGTGGCTCACACCTGTAATCCCAGCACTTTGGGAGGCCGAGGTGGTCGGGAGTTCGAGACCAGCCTGGCCAACATGGTGAAACCCCATCTCTACTAAAAATACAAAAAAATTAGCCAGGCGTGGTGGTGAGCACCTGTAATTCCAGCTACTCAGGAGGCTGAGGCAGGAGAATAGCTTGAACCCGGAAGGCGGAGGTTGCAGTGAGCTGAGATCACCCCACTGCACTCCAGCCTGGGCAAGAGAGAAAGACTCCCTCTCAAAAAACAAACAAATAAACAAACAAAAAACTCACAAACAAACAAACAAAAACAAGCACGCAGGGGACTTTTTTAGAGTAAGTGTTGGCCATTTCTGAGGGCATCACCAATGACTGAGAAGCTTCTTTCTCTGGAAGCTGCCAAAATACTTAAGATAGTGCCTTTCTGGAGGGACTCCTGAACCTGTGTGGTTGGTAGCAAAGAACAGTCAGTCAGCCTGTCTCTGCCAAAACACAACAGGGCACAGGCTGCCTCTCCTTACTCTCTAGGCTCGACCCAATCAGCTAGAAAGCTGAGCAGCTGGATGAGTAGAGATGGTGCTGGGGCCTCTTCTTCACTTATACTCAGTGCTCTGCGCTTTGTTGCAGGTGAAGGATTACCCTGAAAACACTTACTACAGCAGCTTCATTTCTCATCTGGCCAACATCAAGTACCCAGGTGAGGGAAGCCAACTGTGGCTGCAGGAGGGAAAGGGAATGAGTGTGGGGTGTGCCCAGGGGGCGGGGGATTGATGCTGGTGGGCAGGGTGGCCAGTGGGCCCTGCCAAGGGGGTCCACCCCTCCCTGTGCCAGATTACTTGTTCCAGTGATTTCTGCTGTTGGCTTAGGCAGCAAACCTCTCTGAGAAGGCTGTGCATAAATTCGATGTGTCACTTCCTATGATTGGAACTTCTGGCTGGAGTTGCACTAAGTAGGGATATCCTCGCTTCGATGGCTGTCACCTCAGCTGGCAGTGACAGTCCTGGTGGCTAGAGAGATGTCCACCTGGCTCCAGGCTGAGATGAATGTCAAGAGGGAAGCCCTCGTCATCCCACTTGGACATACAGACACTTGGGGTGCTCTTCCATCCCCTCTGCCTCCAGAAGGCAGCATTCTTGTAAGAGCCATCTCCTGCCCAGGGTCAACCCTTGACTTTGAGCTATAACCACATCAGCTCTGCATTCTCGACTTCACATGTCCCATTCCGCCCGCACCTCCCAGCCTCCCAGTCCCCTGACTTCAGGACCCAACCCCTCCTGCAACTCACCTGACCCGAGTCCTCCAAACCTGAGGCTTCCACACTCTTGCTCCTAGTGACGCCTGTGTTCTTTCATCTCTCTCCCAGCTTAGATTCCACCCCAACACTCTCAAGTCTCCCTCAACACTCCCATGCAAACACCCTCTATGCCCTCACTCCTCTACTCCTCCATGAACTCACCTGGCAAAGCTCCAGACCAACTCAGAGCTGGCAGCCAAAGAGCTGAATGCAGTTGGACAGGAATCCATAGACATCTAACTGGTATTATTATCGCTATTATTTTTGAGACATGGTCTCGCTCTGTCGTGCAGGCTGGGGTGCAGTGGTGCGATCATGACACAGTGCAGCCACCACCTCTGGGGCTCGGTTGATCCTCCCACTTCAGCCTCCTGAGTAGTGGGGACTACAGGTGCACCACTATGCTTGGCTGGTTTTTTGTATTTTTAGTAGAGACAGGGTCTCACCATGTTCTCAGGCTGGTCTTCAACTCCTAGGCTCAAGTGATCCGCCCACCTCAACTTCCCAAAGTTTTGGGATTATAGGCATGAGCCACCACACCTAGCCAACTGGTATTATTTTTTTATTTATAGCTACAAATATGAACAGTGCCCAGAAATCCTAAAGTACCACCCTGGGCATTTTCTTTCTGCCCTCCCAAATTCTTGTCACACGCTTTCTCCTCTCTTCTGAAGCCCCTGTGCCCAGGCTCCAGCAACACCCCTGGAGCTGATGTTCCCATTCCCACTCCATTGAGAAGGCAGAAGCCATGGGTCAGAAACACTCCACTCCTTAAACCACATGCATCTGGTCCAGATTCCACGTCCTCTCTTCAGCTGCAATGGATGACAAATCCCTGCTCTTGTCAACACCACCCCTCACACGTGGGCCCCAACCCACTCCTCTTCCACGCTCAGGGCCTCCTTTCCTGCCATTCTCTTCCCTCTCTTCTGCATCATTGATTTTTCTTTTTTCTTTTTTGAGATGGATCTTGCTCTGTCACCAGGCTGGAGTGCAGTGGCACAATCTCAGCTCACTGCAACCTCCGCCTCCCGGGTTCAAGTGATTCCCCTTCCTCAGCCTCCTGAGTAGCTGGGATTACAGGCACACACCACCACGCCTGGCTAATTTTTTGTATTTTAGTAGAGACAGGGTTTCACCATGTTGGCCAGGATGATCTCGATCTCCTGACCTCGTGATCTGCCCACCTCAGCCTCCCAAAGTGCTGGGATTACAGGCGCGAGCCACCGCGCCCGGCCTGCATCATTGACTGTTCAGCACACAGATCTGCCCTAATTCCTCCCACCTCCAAACACAAGCAAACAAACGTATCTCCTGATCTTACCATTCCCCAGCTGCCCCCCAGTTCTCCGGCTCCCCTTGAAAAGGTCCTAGAATAGTCCTGTT
This sequence comes from Rhinopithecus bieti, assembly GCF_001698545.2. Lineage (NCBI taxonomy): Eukaryota > Metazoa > Chordata > Mammalia > Primates > Cercopithecidae > Rhinopithecus > Rhinopithecus bieti. Next base: position 607,615 of record NW_016817546.1, on the reverse strand, counting down.
CTCCTTTCTCACCCACCCCACCCTGAGCTGGCCACTGCTCCACCGAGCCGGAGTGGTGGGCAGATCTATGGGCCACTCTTCTTCTCTTGTCTTAGTTTACCTTCAAAGGGTGGTCCGGCGTGCCCCAGCTCTGCCCTCTCACTCTCTGGCTCCTGCTCTAAGTGTTGGGTGGAGTCAGGCTCTGTCTCATCTCAGTGACTCCATGCAGTCCCACAGCCTGAATTAAAACTTACCACTTAAGGCCGGGAGCGGTGGCTCACACCTCCCAGCACTTTGGGAGGCTGAGGCGGGCCCATCACCTGAGGTCAGGAGTTTGAGACCAGTCTGGCCAACATGGTGAAACCCCGTCTCTACTAAAAATACAAAATTAGCCAGGCGTGGTGGCGGGTGCCTGTAATCCCAGCTACTCGGGAGGCTGAGGCAGGAGAATTGCTTGAACCCGGGAGGTGGAGTTTGCAGCAAGCTGAGATTGTGCCATTGCACTCCAGCCTGGGTGACAGAGTGAGACAACATCTCAAACAACAACAACAACAACAAATTTACAACTTAAACCATTTCAAATGTATAGTTCAGTAGCATTAAGTACATTCACATTGTGATGCAACCATCACACCCCTCCATTGCCGGAACTTTTTTCGTCTTCCTAAACTGAAACTCTGCACCCGTTCAACAGTAACTCCCCATCTCCCCTTCCAGCTTCTGGTAACCACAGTTTCTGTCTCTAAGAATTTGACTATTCTAGGTACCTCATATAAGTAGAATCATACAGTATTTGTCTTTTTTTTTTGTTTGTTTTGGTCTAGATCATTTCACTTAGCATAATGTCTTTTAGGTTTGCCCACATTATAGCATGTTATCAGAATTTCATTCCTTTTTAAGGCTGAAGTGGCCAGGCGAGGTGGCTCACACCTGTAATCCCAGTGCTTTGGGAGGCTAAGGCTGGCGGGGTGCTTGAGGTCAGGAGTTTGAGACCAGCCTGGCCAACATGGTGAAACACCATCTCCACTAAAAATACAAAAATTAGCTGGGTGTTATGGCAGGTGTCTGTAATCCCAGCTACTCAGGAGGCTGAGGCAGGAGAATCACTTGAACCCAGGAGGCGGAGGTTGCAGTGAGCCGAGATTGTGCCACTGCACTCCAGTCTGGCGACCGAGTGAGACTCTGCCTCAAAAAAAAAAGGCTAAAGGGAGTATGATGTTTTGTTTATCCATTTATCTACCGGTGAGCATTTGGGTGGCTCCCACCTTTTAGCTATTGTGAGGTGAGGCTGCAATGAATATGCGTATGGGTGTACAAGCATCTCTTTGAGTTCCTGCTTTCATTTCTTTTGGGTAGATAGGAGTTGAATTGCTGAGTCATGTGGGAACCTATTTTTTTTAATTTTTTTGTTGTTGTTGTTTTTTGTTTTTTGAGACAGAGTCTCTCTGAGGTGGGAGTGCAGTGGCTCCATCTCTGTTCACTGCAACCTCCGCCTCCCAAGTTCAAGCACTCCTCCTGCCTCAGCCTCCTGAGTAGCTGGGATTACAGGCACGTGCCACCATGCTCAGCTAATTTTTGTATTTTTAGTAGAGATGGGATTTCACCATGTTGGCTAGGCTGTTCTCTAACTCCTGACCTCAAGTGATCCGCCCGCCTTGGCCTCCCAGAGTGCTGGGATTACAGGTGTGAGCTACCACACCTGGCCATATGTTTATTTTTTGAGGAACCATTATACTATTTTCTATAGCAGCTGCATCCTGATTCTGGAATTCTTGGCTTTCACTTAAATATGTTAGAGTTACAAAATAAATCTCTACCACAGAGTCCTTTTGGAGGTTATATCTTGGCATCTTCCAATAGTGATAAAACTTAGAACTCCTTTGCCTACTCATGGGCTTATGTACTCTGAGACATCGTGGCCTTGGTCGAACAGGCCTATCTATGTATGTCTCAAAACTGTATTCTCTGCCTTTAAGAAGCGCAAAAGCGCTCAGGGAAAGTGAAGCAAAACCCAGCTCAATCCTGTGTTGCCTTGAGAGTCTCGTGCTGAGCTCAGGGGCTCAGCGTTGTTGACATGAATGGAACAAGGGCCTCTCTAGAGCAGGAGCAGATGTGGCTCCTGTAGGAGCTTTGCAGGCCCTGGTGCAAGTGGCCCCTCCCTACGCCCCATCTGTGGCTGGGCTTGGTTCCCAGTGGGTGTGGCAGGAAGAGCTCAGGACAAAATGCCTACACCTGGACCCTGGCTTGGTTCTGATTCTGCATTTATTATTTAAAAAAAATTTTTTTTTAAACTAATTGTAGAGACGGGGCCTCCCTGTGTTGCCCAGGCTGGTCTTGAACTCTTGGCCCCAAGCAATCCTCCCCGCCTTGGCCTCCCAGAGTGTTGAGATTCCAGGCGTGAGCCACTGCGCCCGGCCTGATTCTGCATTTACAACTGCTGTCTACCCACTTCTCAATGAGCCCAAACCAAGGCATTCTGGTCTTTCTTCGAGGGCACTTACCCAGAAGTCTCCAGGGGCCATATTTATTTCTTTCATTGATCATAAAATGTGTCCTCTGCCTAGCCACGATAATGGTGACCACAGCAGTTACACTTAGGAGTCCTTCCCTATGTAGTGGTTCAATGCCAGCTACTTTCCAGATGTTACCTCCTTACCCTCACAGCAATCCTGCTGACTATTCCACAGATGAGAAAACGGCCGCAGAGCGAGCACCCAGCCAAGAGCACTCAGCCAGGAGGAGGTGTCTGAGTGCGTCTATCCCCAAAGTCTCTCCCCTCAATCCCTTCCAGGGAGAAGTAAACTGGGAAATTGTTTCCTAATCATCAGCTTCTACATTCTGCTGAACTCGAGAGATTGCAACCTGGAGAGGCCTGGGCCTGAGCTGTCCTCCTGAGGGGCAGCGGTGGTCCCTGATATTCTATTACGTTCTGTCTTCTTGGTCAGGACGAAGAACAACCCTGACTGGCCTTGACATTCGGGACATGCTGCCCAAGAACCTCCAGCACTACTACAGCTACCACGGCTCACTTACCACGCCTCCCTGTACTGAGAACGTCCACTGGTTTGTGCTGGTGGATTTTGTCAAGCTCTCCAGGACACAGGTAATGTATGGCATCGCTTTGCCGAAGTCTTCCCATTTGACTGCCTGGTTAACAAGGGTGCTCCCCAGCATCTCAACGAACGTCAACAACTGGGGGGTCCTACGGTATTTTCTGTGTGCAGGGCTACTGTGCCTCATCTATCCAACCTTTTTTTTTTTTTTTTTTTGAGACAGAGTCTCACTCTGTCACCCGGGCTGGAGTGCAGTGGCACAGTCTTGGCTCACTGCAGTCTCCGCCTCCCAGGTTCAAGCAATTCTCCTGCCTCAGACTCCCAAGTACCTGGGACTACAGGCATGCACCACCACGCCCGGCTAGTTTTTGTTTTTAGTAGGGACAGAGTTTTACCATGTTGCCCAGGCAGGTTTCAAACTCCTGGGTTCAAGTAATCTGCCTGTCTTAGACTCCCAGGGTGCTAGGATTACAGGTGTGAGCCACTGCACCTGGCCATCTCCTTTTCTTAAACTTTTCATTTCCTTAGAGAAAGGGATGGAAGAGACCCCTGCTCAAGGACACCCACACCCCAAAATGTTGCCAGTCAGGCTGGAAGTGCCCTCAGACACCTGACAAAAGCAAATGGTAAATTATCTCTGGAAAAAATGAGCTTAAATCCAGACCTAGAAGAATTTTCACAAAGAAAGTTACCTGAAATTAGCTCAATTAAGAAAAAAAATACAAAACATATGAGGAAAAAAGACATTATAAATGAGAGCCAGCAGAATCAGACCTACAAAGATTTCACTTAGTGGAATTATCAGACAATTAATAGGACATAAGAATGTTTAATATGTATAAATAAATAAGAGGTTTAAATATGAGCAAAGAACAAAAAAGTCTAAAAATGGACATCCAGACTTGGTACAAAAACACAAATAGAATTTCTAGAAATGGAAAAATAGTATCAAAAATTAATAATCCAGGTCTCTCGCGGTGGCTCATGCCTATAATCCCAGCAGTTTGGGAGGCTAAAGTGGGTGGATCACCTGAGTTCAGGAGTTTGAGATCAGCCTGGCCAACATGGTGGAACCCCATCTCTACTAAAAGTACAAAAAATTATCCAGTCATGGTGGTGGGCCCCTGTAATCCCAGCTACTCGGGAGGCTGAGGTGGAAGAATCACTTGAACCCAGGAGGTGGAGTTTGCAGTGAGCTGAGATCACACCACTGCACTCCAGCCTGGGCAACAGAGCAAAACCCTGTCTCAAAACAAAAACAAAAACAAAACAAAACAAAAACCAAAACCAAAAAATTGGCCAAGCATGGTGGCTCAACGCCTGTAATCCCAGCACTTGCGGAGGCCAAAGCGGGCTGATCATGAGGTCAGGGGTTCGAGACCAGCCTGGCCAACATGGTGAAACCCTGTGTCTACTAAAGATACAAAAAATCAGCTGGGCGTGGTGGCGTGAGCCTATAATCCCAGCTACTCAGGAGGCTGAGGCAGGAGAATCACTTGAACTCAGGAGGCTGAAGCAGGAGAATCGCTTGAACCCAGGAGGCAGAGGTTGCAGTGAGCTGAGATCATGCCATTGCACTCCAGCCTGGGTGACGGGGCGAGACTGTATCTCAAAAAAACAAAAACAAAAAACAACCCAGTGAATGGGTTTAACAGCATGTTAGATACAGTTTGAGAGAATTAGTAAATTGGAGACAGCCAATAACAGCATCTAGAATGCAGCACAGAGAAAAAGAGATGGAACTATGAAAAGAAGTGAAGAGACACAGTGTACTGGAAAGGTCTAGTAAATGTCTAATCGAAATCCTAGAAGGAGAAGAGAGGCAGAATAGGGAAGAGTCATGATTTGACAAAATATTGACTGACAATTTTCAGGAAGAGATACCAAGTCATATATTCAAGAATGCCAATTAGTTTCTCTCTCTGTCTCTCTCTCTCTCTAGGTGTGTACATATATGTGTGTGTTTGTGTACACAACACCCTGCACTAAACACATCACAGTGAAATCATCAAAGACAAAGAAATAATTTAAAAATTAGCCAGAAAGAAAAGACAGGTTATCATGGAAACAGTCTTATTAGACAGAGAGTTGATTCAACATAGCGACAGTGAAAATCAGAAGGGAGTGGAAACATAATTTCAAAGTGCTGAGGAAAAAAAATAGCCAATATAGAATTGTATGTGCAGCAAAAATGCTTTTCAAGGATATAGACAAAATACAGACATTTTCAGGCCAGGTGAGGTGGCTCACACCTGTAATTCCAGCACGATGGGAGACTGAGGAGGGCGAATGGCCTGAGAAGTTTGAGACCAGCCTGGCCAACATGGTGAAACCCCATCTCTACTAAAAATATACAAATTATCTGGGTGTGGTGGTGGGTGCCTGTAGTCCCAGCTAGTCAGGAGGCTGAGGCAGGAGAGAATAACTTGAACCCGGGAGGTGGAGGTTGCAGTGAGTTGAGATTGTGTCACTGAGCTCCAGCCTGGCGACAGAACGAGACTCCATCTCAAAAACAAACAAACAAAAAAACCCCGATATTCTCAGAAAAACAAAAATTGAGTTTGCCACTTGATATATTTCTGCTTGCTTCTTTCTCTGCTTTCTACTATTGGACAAATACTCATATAAAAAGCTGAAAAGAGAGATTCTGTTGGAAGAATGCATGGATAGATTAGTTCTGGAATAATGCCTGACACACAGCACCCAGAACCTCCCCTGGACTTGAGATCTTCTTACAGTTGCTTCGTCAGGGTTATATAAATCCAAGTTCTAGCCCAGTTGTTAATTCTTTGTTTTGTTTTTTTGAGACAGAGTTCCGCTCTGTCTCCCAGGCTGGAGTGCGGTTGCGTGATATTGGCTCACTGCAGCCTCTGCCTCCCAGGTTCAAGTGATTCTCCTGCCTCAGCCTCCTGAGTAACTGGGATTACAGGTGCACAAGACCATGATCAGCTAATTTTGGTATTTTTAGTAGAGAAGGGGTTTCACCATGTTGGCCAGGCTGGTCTCTAACTCCTGAGCTCAAGTGATCCACCCACCCTGGCCTCCCAAAGTGTTGGGATTACAGGTGTGAGCCACTGTGCCCAGCCAATTGTTATTTCTTTTTTTTTTTTTTTTTTGAGACAGAGTCTTGCTCTGTCACCCAGGCTGGAGTGCAGTGGTGCGATCTTGGCTCACTGCAAGCTCCACCTCCCAGGTTCACACCATTCTCCTGCCTTAGCCTCACCAACAGCTGGGACTACAGGCACCCCCCACCACGCCTGGCTAATTTTTTTGTATTATTAGTAGAGACAGGGTTTCACCATGTTAGCCAGGATGGTCTCCATCTCCTGACCTCATGATCCGCCCATCTCAGCCTCCCAAAGTGCTGGGATTACAGGCGTGAGCCACCGCGCCCGGCCGATTGTTATTTCTTTTAAATTACCCAGTGCCTCTTCCCCTCCATAATGCACTCATGTTGCCCCCAGGTTTGGAAGCTGGAGAATTCCTTACTGGATCACCACAACAAGACCATCCAAAACGATTACCGCAGGACCCAGCCCCTGAACCACAGAGTGGTGGAATCCAACTTCCCGAATCAGGGTGAGTGAGATTGACTCTTGATCATGTTCTGCAGTTTAACTCCTATTTTGCTCCTTCCTCTAGGTGGACCCATCTCTTCTGGCACCGGTAAGGGAAGGAGAGTCATTTCAGTAGCAGGAGACTCAAGTGGGCCAAGCTGCACAGGGCTTGGGCAGAGGGTGATGACTTTTTCCCAGTCCAGGCAGGGATGCCAGTGAGTAGAACACAGGAGACGGTCAGGAGAGACAGCTACGTGATTTATTACCTACATACTCTTGGCTAGAGACAGCAGGAGAAGCAAAAATACCACAACATCCAGAAGCTCTCATAAGAGTGTAGGTTCGCCGGGCGCGGTGGCTCAAGCCTGTAATCCCAGCACTTTGGGAGGCCGAGACGGGCCGGATCACGAGGTCAGGAGATCGAGACATCCTGGCTTAACATGGTGAAACCCATTTCTACTAAAAAATACAAAAAAAACTAGCCGGTGCGAGTGTGGCGGCGCCTGTAGTCCCAGCTATCCGGAGGCTGAGACCCAGGAGAATGCGTAAACCGGGAGGCGGAGCTTGCAGTGAGCTGAGATCTGGCACTGCACTCAGCCTGGGCGACCAAGAGCGAGACTCCGTCTCAGAAAAAAAAAAAAAAAAAAAAAAAAAAAAAAAAAGAGTGGTAGGTCAAGTTAAACCCCCCTTTTTTTTTTGAGACAGAGTCTTGCTGCATCACCCAGGCCAGAGTGCAGTGGTACAATCTCGTCTCACTACAACCTCCGCCTCCTGGGTTCAAGTGATTCTCCTGCCTCAGCCTCCCCAGTAGCTGGGATTACAAGCACCTTCCACCACACCCAGCTATTTTTTTTTTTTTAACAGAAATGGGGTTTTTCCATGTTGGCCAGGCTAGTCTCAAACTCCTGACCTCAAGTGATGTGCCCACCTCGGCCTCCCAAAGTCCTGGGATTCCAGGCGTGAGCCACTGCACCTGGCCAAGTTAACCTTATTAACCCCACTGAGATTATTTCCTGCACAGCTTGATCGTAGTCTGTGTTATGAACCCACCCGCAACGCCTCCTATACGTTCTCTCAAGGTAGAGTTAACTAGACCATATACTGTTCACGGCATCTGCCTGGGGCACAGGCCCCAGACCCCAGCGTGCTGGAAGTAGGTGCAGGTAGGCCAGCCTCTGCTGCATCCTCCAGTTCCTTGGATCAGGCTCCAACTGTGTCCTTGGCTCACCTCGTTTCTGTGTTGGCAAGAATGTAAAGATTTCACAGCCTCCTCATCTTTATTTTGTTTGCTTTCTGTAACGTTGTGGTGAATCCATTGTCTTTACAGCCCATTCTGTTAACCATTCCTGATACTTTTATATTTTCCAATACAGTAGAATCAGTATCCTATCAATATTGTTTACTCAATATTATCCCACTTTTTTTTTTTTTTCTTTTTTGAGACAAGGTCTCACTCTGTTACCCAGGCTGGTGCTTAGTGGCACAATCATAGCTCACTGCAGCCTCAGCGGTCCAGGCTCAAGTGATCCTCCCACCTCTGCCTCCCCGGTAGTGGAGACTGCAGGCACACACCACCACAGCCAGCTAATTTTTTTTGTATTTTTTGTAGAGATGAAATCTTACTATGTTGCTCAGCCTGGTCTTAAACCCCTGGCCTCAAGAAATCCTCCCCATTCAGCCTCCCAAAGTGCTGGGATTGTAGGCATGAGCCACCTCATTTGGCCTTATCCCACCTTTATATATACCTTTCAAAACTTAAATTTCCGCTGGGCATGGTGGCTCACACTTGTAATCCCAGCACTTTGGGAGGCCGAGACAGGCGGATCACGAGGTCAGGAGATCGAGACCATCCTGGCTAACCTGGTGAAACCCCATCTCTACTAAATATATTAGCCAGGCAAGGTGGCGGGCGCCTGTAGTCCCAGCTACTCAGGAGGCTGAGGCAGGAGAATGGCGTGAACCCAGGAGGCGGAGCTGCAGTGAGCTGAGATGGCGCCACTGCACTCCAGCCTGGGCGACAGAGCGAGACTTCGTCTCAAAAAAAAAAAAAAAAACTTAAATTTCTACCCCCCACCCCAATAAGGCCTATTTGTGATTTTCTCCCCACCTTTCCTTCCTGGTTCACTTATTGAATTAATAGGGGATATAGGTGTTTTCTATATTGTTTCCTCCAATACAATTCACTCCTCCAATACAATACTAGCAGAGGAAAAAACAGACGTCAGCTATAGTGATCATTTCTCCATATTGTACTATATACAACATTAACAGCAAGAATTCTTTTTTCCAAAGGCAATGTCATCTTTAACAGGTCCAACTGCAAGCAGGCTGACCAAAGGGAGCTTAGACTCATGCATCTGTCTCCTAATTCTTCTGGAGTCTCTCACTCTGTTGCCCAGGCTGGAGTGCAGTGACACAATCTCATGAGCTCACTCGAACCTCCGCCTCCCGGATTCAAGCGATTCTCCTGCCTCAGCCTCCTGAGTAGCTGGAATTATCGGCATGCCCCCCCACACCAGGGTAATTTTTGTATTTTTAGTAGAGATGGGATTTCACCATGTTGGTTAGGCTGGTCTTGAACTCCTGACCTCAGGTGATCTGCCTGCCCGGCCTCCCAAAGTGCTGGGATTACAGGTGTGAGTCACTGTGCCTGGCCTGTCTTCTTGTTCTAAATGTTGCCACGTTTCCCCTGCTTTCCCTAAAACAATTTTACGCTATTCTGGCAATAGGCACCAACAGACTGCGTATCTTTCTATATGCCACATCTGAAATGCTTTCTCCATTAGAGGGTCACTCTAGCGTCTCCTTACGAGGGGGCTCAGATGTTCTAGGTACCAGCCCCAGATTGAGGTACTCCATGTGGTGATTTGTCTGTAGGTCCACTGAGAATCGCTGTTTAGGATTTCTTACTTCAACTCCCAGTTCAGCATCACAGGGCTTCCTTACCCCCAGGGAACCTGAATTGTGGCCTCCCTTTGCTCATTATAGAACAGAGAATTGGGCATCATCTTGGCCCACCTTCCCGCAGACCCAGATTCGCTTTCTTTTCTCTTTCTTTCTTTCTCTTTCTTTCTTTCTTTCTTTCTTTCTTTCTTTCTTTCTTTCTTTCTTTCTTTCTTTCTTTCTTTCTTTCTTTCTTTCTTTCTTTCTTTCTTTCTTTCTTTCTTTCTTTTTCTTTCCTTCTCTCTCTCTCTCTCTTTCCCTCCCTCCCTCCCTCCCTCCCTCCCT
>NW_016817546.1:585165-594402 GCF_001698545.2 Rhinopithecus bieti | reverse complement strand
CTCCCCCCCATTCCCTCCCTACTTCCCCCCTCCAACACCACACACAGGTGAAGGCATAGAGATCAAGGTGGGAGGGATTAATAAAGATTAATAAATTAATAAGATTAATAAAAAGGAGAGAGGTGTTTTTTGTTGCTGTTGCTTATTTCTTTGAGATGGAGTCTCGCTCTGTTGCCAGGCTGGAGTGCAGTGGCGCTATTTCAGCTCACTGCAACCTCCACCTCCTGGGTTCAAGCAATTCTCCTGTCTCAGCCTCTCCGAGTAGCTAGAACTATAGGTGCGCACCACCACGCCCAGCCAATTTTTTGTATTTTTAGTAGAGATGGGGTTTCACCATGTTGCCCAGGATGGTCTTGATCTCTTGATCTTGTGATCTGCCCACCTCAGCCTCCCAAAGTGCTGGGATTACAGGTGTGAGCCACTGCGCCCAGCCTTTTTTTTTTCTCCTTTGAGACAGAGTCTCACTTTGTTGCCCAGGCTGGAATCCAGTGGTACAATCTTACTGCAATCTCTGCCTCCTGGGTTCAAGCAATTCTCCTGCCTCAACCTCCTGAGTAGTTGGGATTACAGGCATGCACCACCACGTGCAGCTAATTTTTGTATTTTTAGTAGAGATGGGGTTTCACCATGTTGGCCAGGCTGGTCTCAAACTCCTGATCTCAGGCGATCCTCCCGCCTTGGCCTCCCAAAGTGTTGGGATTACAGGCATGAGCTACTACCCCTGGTCTAGGAAGAGATTCTTACATTGAGAATTTATCAGTGGGGCAGTTGGAGCAGGGGCTGTTAGTCAATGAGAAAAAGGAGATGAGAAAGAAGAAGAGCTCCCAGGACAGAAGGAAGGAAGAGAGGGCATCTCACTGCAAACCACCTTGTTGGTCAAATAGTGCCTGGGCCTTGCTACCAGACCCAGGTTCAGGCATCCCGTTAGTTATGTGGGATGATAACATGACCCCACAGCGCTCATAGGGCTGTGGCTTCATTAAATAACGCTGAGAAGTACCCAGAAGAGTGACCAATATTTTTAGTTTTAGTTTTAGTTTTTTGAGACAGGGTCTAGCTCTGTTGCCCAGGCTGGAGTGCAGTAGTGATCCTAGCTTCATGGTGGTCTCAGCCTCCCGGGCTCAAGCAATCTTCCTACCTTGGTCTACCAAGGTGCTGGAATTATAGGCGTGAGCCACCACACCTGGCTGCTACTATTTTTCTTGGTCACTTATGCATTCCCTTCATCAATGCCCCTTCCTTACCCATGCCCTAGCTTCCTCCTCGCCTCTGATTGAGATCGCTCTGGCTCTTCTGAATTCCTTCTGCTCGTTACCACCTTTATTTTTCCATGTCATTATTTATGATATCCTAAGCACTTCCACCACATGTGACTGCCCTCAGCTCCAACGGCCACCCTCAGTGAACCTGCATTATCCCCAGTTTACAGAAAGCAAACCAAGATGTCGACTTGCCCGAGATCTCCTAGGTGGCAGATGAAAAGCCAGGACTTGAACTCAGGTCTTTTGTATCCACATTCTTTTAACTATAGGAAGCCTCCCTTTCATTTTCTCAACAAGCTTTCTTGTGCACCTGCTCTGAGCCCGACATAGCACTAACTGCTGGGGGTTCCAGAGATGGGTGAGGACAGCTCCCACACTCCTACAGCTCGAGTCTGGTGAGCAGGACAGACACTGAAATAAGCAATCATTGTATCTCCATACGGTGGAGGGAAAGCCTACGTTTAAAATCCAGGTGCTTGGCCTAGGTTTTGAAGGCTGAAAAAGAGTTCACCTGGGGAACCAAGTCAGAGAGGGGCGGGGTTATTGTAACCTGAGAGTGTAGCATGTGCTGATGGAAAGACACTCAGGAAAGTGGAAGCAATCTGGCGTGGTCAGAGGACCAAGTTCAAGGATGCTGGCACGGAAAGTAGGGGTGTGGCCAGGGGAGGTCAGGCCATCATGAGTATCTTCTGTGCCACTAAAAGGTTTCGGATTTTACCCTGTGGGTGATGGCAGAGACTGCAGGGTTTCTGCAGGGGAATGACATGGCGAGATTCATTCTTTCCACCAGATAATGCATGTCTTTAATAAATGAGAGATGCAAGAGTGAACCATACAGCCAAAGAGCTTACTTATATTCCTGTGGGGACGGAGACAAGGAAGTGAAGATGAACATGGGATTACACTCACTTGCGCTCAGGGATCCAGCCCTCCCACCCCTGAAAGTCTATCCTTAAGAGAGAACCGTGCCCCGGCGCGGTGGCTCACGCCTATAATCCCAGCACTTTGGGAGGCCGAGGTGGGTGGATCATGAGGTCAGGAGATTGAAGGCATCCTGGCCAACATCGTGAAACCCTGTCTCTACTAAAAATACAAAAAAATTAGCCAGGCATGGTGGCAGGCACCTGTAATCCCAGCTACTCGGGAGGCTGAGGCAGGAGAATCGCTTGAACCCGGGAGGCGGAGGTTGCAGTGAGCTAAGATCGTGCCACTGCACTCCAGCCTGGCGACAGAGCGAGACTCCATCTCAAAAAAAAAAAAAAAGAGACTTGCAAAAAAGCCATTCATGCCGATGTTATTTACAGGACAGGAAAAACCGCAAATGTCCATCAGTTGGGGATTGGTTGACTAAATCAGAGCTATTCACACAGCAGAGAACTGCATAGGGAATAATCTCTAGGTTACATTTTTTTTTTTTTTTTTTGAGATGGAGTCTCGCTCTGTCACCCAGGCTGGAGTGCAGTGGCCGGATCTCAGCTCACTGCAATCTCTGCCTCCCAGGCTCAAGTGATTCTTTTGTCTCAGCCTCGTGAGTAGCTGGGATTACAGGTGCATGCCACCAACGCCCTGGCTAATTTTTGTAATTTTAGTAGAGATGGGGGTTTTTCATGTTGGCCATGCTGGTCTTGAACTCCTGACCTCATATGATCTGCACACTTTGGCCTCCCAAAGTGCTGGGATTACAGGCATGAGCCACTGCGCTTGGACTGTAGGCTACATTTTTAAGCCTGCAAAAAGCAATTTTACAGATGGCACAAGAAGAGTTAGAAATACAAAAATAGTTAAGTATTTGTTTATGTTTTCAAGCACAAACAAGGGAGAAAGAAATAAAAAATAAATTAAAATGGTTTCCTAAAAAGAGAAGGCAGGGGAAGGGTGCTGAGGGTGGGGTGGGAAGGTAGAGTTTTCTGGATGTACCCTGTTTGATAGTTTTGACTTTGGAACATTAGGCTGTATGTAATTGCAAAGCAAAAGTAAGTAAGTAAGGAAAGGCCGGGCGCGGTGGCTCAAGCCTGTAATCCCAGCACTTTGGGAGGCCAAGACGGGCGGATCACGAGGTCAGGAGATCGAGACCATCCTGGCTAGCACGGTGAAACCCCGTCTCTACTAAAAAATACAAAAACTGGCCAGGCGAGGTGGCGAGCGCCTGTAGTCCCAGCTACTGGGGAGGCTGAGGCAGGAGAATGGCGTAAACCCGGGAGGCGGAGCTTGCAGTGAGCTGAGATCCAGCCACTGCACTCCAGCCTGGGCGACAGAGCGAGACTCCGTCTCAAAAAAAAAAAAAAAGTAAGGAAGGAAAAAAGCATTCCTGAAACATAAAATGCAAGTTATGTTTCAACATAAAAATATAGCAGAACAATTGAACAATTGTACTTAGGGCTGGTGGCAGAAACACTGAAGGATTTTTTTCATGTTATTTTAGACACAGTAGTTTTCATCTACCTACCTGGTGCAGTGTATCCTAAGGACAAGAAGAAGTACCAAGAAACGTTAAACAGTACTTAGGGATCCTCTTACTAATTATATTGGTATTGTTATTTTGAAATTGTGTGTGTGTGCAATTACTATCCTCTACTACTATATGTGCACAAAGAATGATGTTAATGTCCTTACTAACAAGATTTTCAAGATAAAAAACAGAGATCCAAATTTAAAAATCAGGCTGGGCTTCATGGCTGACACCTTTAATCCCAGCACTTTGGGAGGCTGAGGTGGGAGGATCACTGGAGTCCAGGAGTTTGAGACCAGCCTGGGTAATACTGTGAGACCTCATCTCTACAAAAAGTAAAAATTTAGCCAGGCATGGTGGTCCATGCCTGTGGTCCCAGCTCCTCAGGAGGCTGAGGTGGGAGGATTGCTTGAGCCGGGGAGGTGAAGGCTGCCATGAGCCGTGGTTATATCACAGCCCTCCAGCCTGGGTGACAAAAAAAGACCCTGTTTCAAAAAAGAAAAAAAAAATGGACAGAGCTAGATAAAAAACCCTGTAATCATAAATTTAGAAATATCAGTATAAATATATAAAGTCTTTTTTTTTTTTTTTTTTTTTTTTTTTTTTTTAGGGACAGAACCTCGTTATGTTGCCCAGGCTGGAGTGCAGTGGCTATTCACAGGCATGGTCTCGTTACTGATCAGCACAGGAGTTTTGACCTGATCCATTTCTGACCTGGGCTGGTTCACCCCTCCTTAGGCAACCTGGTTGTCCCCTGCTCCAGGGAGGTCACCATATTGGTGCCAGACTTAGTGTGGACACCCAATTGGCACAGTGCGCTGCAGCCCAGTACTCCTGGGCTCGAGCTGTCCTGTCTCAGCCTTCCAACTACCTGGGACTACAGGCATGCACCACCACACTTGGCAATAAATTCTTTTTTTCTTTCTAAAAAGTGTGTATTTCCTAGGTCTGTTCACTGAAATGTCCTACCAACAAAAACAAGCTACAAGCAACGAACACCTTATAACCAGATAACGGCTCCCTTTTTTTTTTTTTTTTGAGACAGAGTCCTGCTCTGTTGCCCAGGCTGGAGCGCAGTGGCACGATCTCAGCTCACTACAATCTCCACCTCTCAGGTTCAAGTGATTTCTCCTGCCTCACCCTTCCAAGTAGCTGCAGTCACAGGCGTGCGCCACCAAACCCCGCTCATTTTTGTATTTTTAGTGGAGACGGGGTTCCGCCATGTTGGTAAGGCTGGTCTTGAACTCCTGACCTCAAATCATCCACCTGCCTTGGCCTCCCAAAGTGCTGGGATTGCAGGCGTGAGCCACTGTGCCTGGCCCAGATAGTGGCTTCTAAATACCATTTTTCACTATGAGGAATCAGGGAACCTTGGAGAAATGACTGATTCCAGACGTGGAACAAGAATATAGAAGATGGGCTGGGCACAGTGGCTCACTCCTACAATCCCAGCACTGTGAGGATCATTTAAGATGGGGAGTTTGAGATAAGCCTGTGCAACAGAGCAAGACTCCTGTCTCCAGAAAAAAAAAAAAAAGCATATTTAGAAAGAACCTGGGATATCTTTTTAGGCCAGAAAACAAGATATCTAAGTACTGGATTTATGTCAAAAAGACACTGGGGCCATCTTGAAGGGGCTCCTGGGTCAACTTAAGCATCCAAAAGAACAATATCATAAAAAGAATAATAACTGCAATGGATTGAAAATTGAAACACTAAATATATAGAAATATTTGAGTTCATTATGGTCCTAAAAATAAGCAAAAGAAAATGCACTGGTCAACTTTGGAGGTTGCTAGGGAAACCATTTATTTTTCTGTAAATTGGCAAATGAAGGAAAGGGTCAAGTATATGTCCTGCCTTCCCTGTGCACACTGTAGCTGAGAGAGCTCATGGCTCGTTGCATCAGTTTCCTGTGGCTGCTGTAATAAATGACCACAAACTGCATGGTTTAAAATATCAGAAATTTATTTATTTTCTCATGGTTCTGGACACCAGAAATTTGAAATCAGGGTGTTGGCAGGACCAAGCTGCCCTCAAAGATGCTGGGGGGCTTCCCTTGTCTCTTCCAGCTTCTAGTGGTCACGGGCATTCCTTGGCTTGTGGCTGCATCACTCCAGTCTCTGCTGCCATCCTCACGTGGTCTTCCCCCTTTTCTCTGTGCCTTTGTCCATCTGCTTTTCTCTTATAAGGTCATTTGTCATTGGACTTAGGGTCCATTTGTATAATCCAGAACTTCATCTCAAAATTCTTTACTTGATTACATCTGCAAAGATCCTTTTCTTTTCTTTGCTTTTTCCTTCCTTCCTTCCTTCCTTCTTTCTTTGCCCTTCCCTTTCCCTCCCTCCCTTCTTTCTTCCTTGCCTTGCCTTTCCTTTCCCTTTCTTTCTCTCCTTCTCCTTCCTTCCTTCCTTTCTTTCTTTTTCTTTCTTTCTCTTCTTTCTTTCATTCCTTCCTTTTTCCTTTCTTTCTTTCTTTTTCTTTCTTTCTTTCCGTCCCTCCCTCCCTTCCTTCTCTCCTCCTGCTTTCTCAGTTTTTCTTTTTTTTTCTTTCTTTCAAGATGTGGTCTTCCTCTGTTGCCCAGGCTAGAGGACAGTGACACAATCGTATCTCACTGCATCCTCAACCTCTCAACCTCCCAGGCTCAAGTGAGCCTCCCAAATCAGCCTCCCAGGTGGCTGGGACTACAGGCACGCTCAACTACACCCAGCTAATTAAACCAGTTTTTTTTTTTTTTTAAATAGAGACAGGGTTTCACCTTATTGCCCAGGCTGGTCTGGAACTCCTGAGCTCAAGCGATATACCCTCCTTGGCCTCCCAAAAGCTGGGAGTACAGGCATGAGCCACCCCACCCAGCCCCCTTTTTCCAAATAAGGTCACATTCACAGGTTCTGGGGGTACACTTTTTTGGGGTGGCCACTGTTCTACCCTATACAGTTGGTGAGGGTGAGTTCTTCTTGGAGGAATTCCAGTTAGTGTATTCAGAAGGAGTCATTTTGCAACCTCAATGAAATAATGGACCCAGAAAATGATCATGATTGGTTTCCAACACTGTTAGATGGGAGATTGATGGGATCTTTACACTATATTGCATTCTATTCTATTCTATTCTATTCTATTCTATTCTATTCTATTCTATTCTATTCCATTCCATCCTATCCTATCCTATTCTATCCTATCCTATTCTATTTTATGGATCAGGGACAACCTTTGGAAACACTGAGCAGCGTTAACATCACTGAACACAAAATAAGAGCACACCCTGTGCTTCCGGAAACTCAGGCCACAGAAGAATGCGTAATTCGCCATGAAGCAGTAAGCTCCATGAGGAAGATGGGATTTTTGTTTTCTTTTTCACAATAAACTCCAACACCCTGAGAAGACTATCTGGTACGTACGATGCTCAGTGAAAATGTGCTGAATGGATGAATTAGCATTCATATGAAGAAATACGAAAAATCAAAAAGAAAACAATTAATAACCCAAGAGAAAAATCATAAGGAGCAGGGAACGGACAATTTACAGGAGGAGAAATAGGAGTGACCAATAGTAATTAAGGCAGTGAAAATGAAAACCGCAATGAGATACCATTTCACAACCTCGGATTGGCAAAAACTTTAAGGTCTGATGCTACCAAGTGCAACTGAGGATGTGAAAAATGAAGCAATCTTCATCCAGTGCTGGGAGTGTGAACAGGTACAACCGCTCTGAAAGCAGTTTGGCAAAACCTCATAAAGTTCAACAGGGGCATCTCCTAGGACCCAGAGATTCCACTCCTGGGTATTTACTTTACAGAGACTTGCATGAATGCATAAGAAACAAACACGCGCACCGCAGCATTACTTGTAATGGAAAAATACAGGAAACAACCTAAAAGTTTGTCAGTAGGTGAATGTAAAAGAATGATGTTTTAGAGATCATATTATGCAGCGGTAAAGACAAATGAACTAGAAAATGAAAATTAGAAATATTAGCATGAAGCCGGGCGTGGTGACTCAAGCCTGTAATCCCAGCACCAAACTGGGAGGCCGAGGCGGGTGGATCATGAAGTCAAAAGATCAAGACCATCCTGGCCAACATGGTGAAACCTCATCTCTACTAAAAACACAAAAATTAGCTGGGCGTGATGGCGCGTGCCTGTAGTCCCAGCTACTCGGGAGCCTGAGGCAGGAGAATGACCTGAACCTGGGAGGTGGAGGTTGCAGTGAGCCAAGATCGTGCCACTGCACTCCAGCCTGGTGACAGTGCAAGACTCCGTCTCAAAAAATCAAAAAAGGAAAGAAATATGAGCATGATAGAAATTTACAAACATGGCCGGGCATGGTAGCTCATGCTTGTAATCCTAGTACTTTGGGAGGCCAAGCTGGGCTGATCTCTTGAGCTCATGAGTTCGAGATGAGCCTGGGCAACATGGAAAAACCCTGCCTCTACAAAAAATACAAAAATTAGCTAGGCGTGGTGGAGTACGCCTGTAGTCCTGGCTACTCAGGAGGCTGAGGTGGGAATACAGCTTGAGCTGGGAGGCAGAGGTTGCTGTGAGCCAAAATCGCACCATTGCACTCCAACCTGGGTGATAAAGCCAGACCTTGCCTCGGAAAACAAAACAAAAAAACGAAAAACAAAAAAAGAAAGTTACAAACATGTTGAGCAACAAAAGCAAGTCCAGGAAAAGTAGCACAGCATTTATAAAAAGTTGAATAACAAAATAATGATGTACATACACAGGTGCCAAATCACAATGTTTCAGTCAATGATGGATAGTGTAGTCGACGGCGGTCCCATAAGATGATAACACTGTATTTTCACTGTGCCTTTTCCATGTTTAGATATGTTTAGATATAGGAATACTTAGCATTGCGTTACAGCTGCTTACAGTCTTCAGTAGAGTAACATGCTGTGAAGCTTTGTAACCCAGGAGCAGTAGGCTACACCACCGAGCCTAGTGTGGGTAGGCTATGCCATCTGGGTTTGTGCAAGTACACACTACAGTGTTCACACAGTGACTCATGACACATTTCTCAGCACATATCCCTATTGTTTACTGACACATGACTGTATAATGTCAAGGAGACACAACACACAGTAAAGGTGATTAATAAGAAAAACACCAGGCAGGGTGAAGTGACTCATGCCTGTAATCCCAGCACTTTGGGAGGCCAAGGTGGGAGGATCACTGGAGCCCAGGAGTTCAAGACCAGCCTGGGCAACATGGTGAGACTGTACAAAAAAAATACAAAAATTAGCTGGGTGTGGTGGCAGGCACCTGTAGTCCCAGCTACTTGGGAGGCTGAGGTAGGAGAATCACCTGAGCCTAGAAGGCTGAGGCTGCAGTGAGTGTAGTGAGATCACACTACTGCTTGGGCTAGAGAGTGAGATCCAGTGTCCAAAAAAGAAAGAAAGAAAAGAAAGGAAAGAAAGGGAGGGAGGGGGGGGAGAGAGAGAGAGAGAGAGAGAGAGAGAGAGAGAGAGAAGGAAGGAAGGAAGGAAGGAAGGAAGGAAGGAAGGAAGGAAGGAGGGAGGGAGGGA
>NW_016817546.1:557813-584839 GCF_001698545.2 Rhinopithecus bieti | reverse complement strand
GGAGGGAGGGAGGGAGGGAAGGAAGGAAGGAGAGAGAGAGAAAGAAAGAAAGAAAGAAAAGAAGAAAGGAAAGAAAGAAAGAAAAGAAAGAAAGAGAAATAAAAGAAGGAAGGAAGAAGAAAGAGATCAAGCAAGCAAGCAAAGAAAGACACGAAATTAAGTGTCATATTACTGTTTATCCCTTCAAAATAAAAATCTGATTACATCATTTTCCTACTTCAAAACTTTCGGTGTTTCCCATTACACTTTTTCTTAAATTAATCTTTTATTCAATGTTATAACATAGGTAGTATTAAAAAGTGTGCTATAATCTCTCTCTCTCTTTTGTTTTTTGAGATGGAGTCTCACTCTGTTGCCCAGGCTGGAGTGCAGCAGCGTGATCTCGGCCCACTGCAACTTCCACCTCCCAGGTTCAAGCAATTCTTGTGTGTCAGCCTCCCGAGTAGCTGGGATTACAGTCATGCACCACCATGCCTGGCTAATTTTTGTATTTTTAGTAGAGACAGGGTTTCACCATGTTGGTCAGGCTGGTCTTGCACTCCTGACCTCAGGTGATCCACCCGCCTCGGCCTCCCAAAATGCTGGGATTAGAGGCGTGAGCCACCACGCTTGGACCTCATTATACTTCGAATGAATTCTGAAGCCCTAGCTGTGGTCTGCCTCATTGGCCCTGGCCGCTTTCTGGGCATCCTCTGTTTCTGCCCTCCCTTTTCTCACTGAGCTCTGGCTGCAGTGTTCCTCAGAGACATCAAATGTGTTCTGGCCACAGGGCCTTTGCACATGCCATTCTCTGCACTGAACATGGGGCACTGATCTCTCCTCCTTCTTGCTGTGTTCTTTACCCACCTCACAAAGGCCACCTGACCATCTTCTGTTTTGCCCCAGGGATGACAATGAGCTTGAGAGGATGGCCTCTTTACCCTTGTGCCCTGAGCTGTGAGCCCAGAGCTGAGCCAACTGCTCCCATTATGCTCCTATTCAGGGAAGGCTCGCCTGTGGACGTGGCTGCACCATGGCTCTAGAAAGAGTGTGTCCAGTGGGAGGGAAGGGCGCCCTCTGGGTGGAATCATGGTGAACTCCAGAAATCTCCTCCACTGGATTCCTGGGCTGGAGGAGCCACGTGCGCCCTGCAGCCACCTGGGGCCACTTCTGGGGAGATTCTGGTCTGAGGCAGGAGTGCAGTTGCAAATGCAGAAAGCGAGGCTGGGGTGTTTGGGATGAGGCAGGCGGGAACTGGGCTCAGCACCAAGCTAGCTCTTGGGACGTTTTATTTACCAGGGTCACTCACATTTATGTTGTGCTTCAAAAGTTCCTGAAAGTTCTTGGACATGGTGGCTCATGCCTGTAATCCCAGCACTTTAGGAGGCCAAGACAGGAGAATTGCTTGAGCCCAGGAGTTCAAGACCACCTTGGGCAACATAATGAGACCTTGTCTCTACGATAATGAAAATAAAAATAATTTAAATAAACATTCCCGAAAATTCCCATGGATCAACAACGCCATGAGGGGGGATCTCTGATTGCCAAGTTACAGGTAGAGAAACTGGGGCCCAGCTTTCATTAGCAACAGAGCCAGGATTTGAACTCAGGTCTCAGACTCTAAGCAGGTCATCTTCCCACCATTCTATGACTCCTCCCTTTGCGTTGAAGGAGGAGGACCCAGGCAATACTCCCATATGACTAATGGATCCAGAAAAATCATTACTTTCAGCACTTACCAAAAAAACTTTGAGGACAAAAAGCTTGGGTTTCTGAAGCACCCTCAGCCCTGAGCAATCCTAGCACTTTAGGAGCACCGAGCAAGCTGTCATTTTCCCTGCACTTCTCGAAGACCTGGAAGCACAATTGTTCCAACAGTGACAGTTTACAGGGTGTTCACCGGCACTCAGTGTGGTTCTCATGGAGGAATGGCGGGTCTGGCGCTTAGCCTGGGAGAGTCTGCTTTCTGGAAAGGCAAATATGAGCCAGGAAGCTGCTGGTTGGACTGAATCATGCAATACGAATTTCCTGGGGCCGGGCACGGTGGCTCACATTCATAATCCCAGTACTTTGGGAGGCCGAGGCAGTAGGACTGCTTGAGCCCAGGAGTTTAAGACCAGCCGCGGCAACACAGCAAGACCCTGTCTCTACAAAAAATAAACAATTAGCTGGGCATGGTGCTGCACACCTGTGGTCCCAGCTACTCCGGAGGCTGGGGTGGGAGGATCACTTGAGCACTGGAGGCGGAGGTTGCAGTGAGCCGAGACTGTACCACTGCACTCCAGCCTGGGTGACAGAGCGAGACCCTGCCACAAACAGACAAACAAACAAACAGAGTTTCCTGAGGCG
Source organism: Rhinopithecus bieti (assembly GCF_001698545.2). Classification (NCBI taxonomy): domain Eukaryota; kingdom Metazoa; phylum Chordata; class Mammalia; order Primates; family Cercopithecidae; genus Rhinopithecus; species Rhinopithecus bieti. Next base: position 582,511 of record NW_016817546.1, on the reverse strand, counting down.
CTGCTGTGGCAGACACCCCTCCTGCAGGTCAGGATTGGGCGGGAGGCAGGTGGTCCCTGTTACTGCTGTGTGAGTGCCTCCAGGTGTGCATTCTGGGAGTGGGTCCCACCTGGGGCAGCAAGGAGGGTGAGTCTAGGGGGACCAGCAGGTACTTCCCAGATGCGGAGGCTCAAGCAGGATCGGAGAGAGGTGGGGAGGCCAAGGCAGGTGGAGCAACAGGAAGTGAGCAAGGGCCTTTTTTTTTTTTTTTTTGAGATAGGATCTCACTCTGTCTCCCTCACTGGAGTACAATGGTGTGATCACAGCTTACTGCTGCCTCAGCCTCCTGTGCTCAAGCAATCCTCCTGCCTCAGCCTCCCGAGCAGCTGGGACCACAGGTGCACACTACCACGCCCGGCTAATTTTTGTATTTTTCGTAAAGACAGGATCTTGCTATGTTGCCCGAGCTGGTCTGGAACTCCTGGGCTCAAGGAATCCTCCCACCTCGGCCTCACAAAGTGCTGGGATTATAGGTGTGAGCCACCATGCCTGGCCCTGAATTTAGTTGAAAAACGAAAACTAAGGGACTGGGCATGGTGGGTCACTTCTGTAACCACAGCACTTTGGAAGGCTGAGGTGGGAGGATCACCTAAGTTCAGGAGTTTGAGACCAGACTGGCCAACATGGTGAAGCCCCACCTCCTCTAAAATTACAAAAATCAGCTCGGCGTGGTAGCGTGTGCCTGTAATCCCAGCTACTCGCGAGGCTGAGGCAGGAGAATTGCTTGAACCCGGGAGGTGGAGGCTGCAGTAAGCCGAGATCGCGCCACCGTACTCCAGCCTGGGCAACAGAGAGAGACTCTGACTCAAAAAAACCCCAAAAAACTAAAACTAAAAACAAACCCAAGAAGAAACAGAAGGCCTTCCAGTGCTATTACTTTTGGGCGAACGTTCACTTTAGAAACTACATTGCTGAGGCCAATTTTGTTTTCTACAAACCTCCTAGAAGCTGGAGAGCGCCCGTGGGCCCCCAGCCACAATGGGGCATCCTCTCCTGGGGACAGCAGAAAGAATCGTGTTCTTTAAACAGTCACAAAACCACGTTGTCAGTGGGAAGGAAGTCACTGAGCAATGGCTTCTGGGGGGCAGAAGCTGGGCAGACCCTGGCGGGACCTGGGATCTTGATGGTCCAGGATTGGTTCCTGTAAATTCATGTTTTGAGAAACAAAACATCCCTTAGAAACAGCCATTAGCTGTTCCATGGAGCCGGCAGTGGGTGTTCCCCTCACTAGTGCCAGAAATTCTCTGAAAGACCTTCTTTGTTGGTGCCATTTTGTAAACAAAAACAAAAAAAACCCCAAAACCTAAAGCACGGAAGGTTCTTGAACAGATTGGAGGGGCCAAGCAGAACCGGCAGCCCGGACAGAGGAGGTGCTGCCCTCCAGTGGCCTCTGTGAGGACAGCAGGGGCTGTGCCCAGGAGACCTCGGAGATCCATCCAGTCCACCCCTCCCATTTTTCATATTGGTAAACTGAGGCACAGAAGAGCTATAGAGCTCTCCAGGTAAGTTAAAAGCATATCAAGGACAAAGCGCAGATTGTGTGTCCCTGGACTGTTCCAGTGGGATGTGGGGGGCTCTGGACATGGGGATGTTGGTTCCTGTTGCCTCTATGCTCTGCTTAAGGAATTTCCAAGCACCCTCACACCTGGATGATGGGGGTCCCCCGCCCCACCCACAGCTGAAGGGACGGTGGGCCAGCGGTCACTCAGGTGCCCCCTTTCAGGCCTCAGTAAGTGATATCTGAATGCCAAGGCTGTGCAGAGAGGGCCACGATTGGCACCTGGCCACCCTAAAACTCACACAAGTGCACGCTGGGGAGCAGGTGCTCAGCCCTTCCCAGGAGTGCCGCTGTCCAGGGAGAAGGATGCAGGGCTGGAGAGAAGCAGAGGAGGGCCTCTGGGCTTCAGAGGGGGTCGGCGTCGCAGGGGTGGTGGATGATGACCTGCTGACGACCACTGGACCGGGCTGTACGTCCTGCCCTTGACTTCCACAGAAATTCCCTGCAGCCCTTGCTCGCTTTTCTGCTTTTCCACAAATACACAGTTCCCAACTAAGACAGCACGCCTTTGATTTTGTTGGAGCCTCAGAGACAGGCTTTGCTATCTCCATGTCCTGACAAGGACACTGGGACAAGACAGTGTGCCCGGATACAGCCTCTCAGCGGGGTGCTGGGACCCAGCTCCAATTCCTGCTCTCCCATCGACCCCTCGGAGCTCTGGAGCTGGACTATGGGACACGTCAGCAAGAGGCGGAGGGCGGGGTGCATTTTCCAGGTGGCTCCAGGCAGTCTCAGCTCCACCAATGCAGGCCCCAGGGCTGAGTTTGAGGGTATCAGGACCCCAGCATCTTCCAAACATGGGGCAAATGCCCCCGCAGTCTCTGTGTCAGAGCTTCCCACCCTCCCCTGATGGCATATTGGGCTTCTGTGGGTGGAGCCCCAGAAGACAGCTGGCTCAGGGGTGCTGCTCACGCGCTGACCTCTCTTTGAGAGGGGCCCTGAGAGACGCCTGCTTGTGTACATCTTAGAGGCAAAGACCCAGATGGTTGGGCACACTGGCTCACGCCTGTAATCCTTGGGGGGCCAAGGCAGGTAGATCGCCTGAGCTCAGGAGTTCGAGATCAGCCTGGCCAACATGGTGAAACCATCTCTACTAAAATACAAAAATTAGCCGGGCGTGGTGGCAGGTGCCTATAATCCCAGCTACTCAGGAGGCTGAGGCAGGAGAATCACTTTAACCTTGGAGGCTGAGGTTGCAGCGAGTTGAGATCCCACCACTACACTCCAGCCTGGGTGACAGAATGAGACTCTGTCTTAAAAAAAAAAAAATCCTTTATGGCCTCTAAGCTTCTCTTTGAAAATAAAAACACTACAGGGAAAGTTAATTGATGAAGCATTATCACTTAATTAAATCTTAATGTGAATTAAACAACGGATAGCAAGCAGTTTTATTGTGGTGCCTTTCTTTTGGGTTTAGGATGGTGGATGTGATAAGGAGGAAAGGAGTATCAGAGGCAGCTGACTGAGGGAGGCCTGAGGTTGTTGGCTGAGTCACTGTTTCATCTGGGGTAGGCCGGGACCTCAATGCAAAACCAAGTGTTTGCAGAGCCCAGTGGGCCATGTGGCTGCATCTGAGAACTGCTGGGAGCTGCGGATTTGCTGGGGCATCAGCCCAGCTGTCCCCAGGAGGACGGTGGGGGCAGAGGAGGGACACAGAGGAGTGTCCCTCCATGTAGCAATGACACGGGACATCAAGGTCAGCCAGCTCAGGGACTGTGCTCCTTGGGGAGAGGAAGGACTGGCTCTGGGATCTCTGGGCTCCCTGGGGAGAGGCAGGGCTGGCTCTGCGACCTCTGGGAGCCTGCATGCAATGGTCAACCTGTGGGGCCCCCCATCACAGGAAGACAGAGCCATATTGGGGATTCCTAAGTACCAGTAAGGGTCTCCAGGGCTCTGTAGGCAATTATTTTTTTCTTTTTTTTTGAGACAGAGTTTGGCTCTGTCACCCAGGCTGGGGTATGATGGCACGATCTCGGCTCATTGCAACCTCCACCTCCCAGGCTCAATCACTTCAACCTCCAGAGTAGCTGGGACGACAGACACAGCCCAGGCAGCATGCCCAGCTAATTTTTGTATTTTTTTGTCGAGACAGGGTTTCACCATGTTGCCCAGGCTGGTCTCGAACTCCTGACCTCAAGTGATCCTCCTGCCTTGGCCTCCCAAAGTGTTGGGATGACAGGCATGAGCCACGATGCCCAGCCTGTAGGTACTATTAATAAAATACAAATAGAATGTAAAACCTCAAATCATGGACATAAAAATTAAGCAAAGTTAATCAATACAGCCAAAGAAAAGAAAAATTTAAAAATAGCAAGAACATGTAAGAAACAAAGCATAAAATAAGATGAAGAAGAAAAAAATATCAATTGTAAGACATAAAAATGGATTAAACTCTGCTATTCAAAGGCAAATATTCTCAGATGGGATCAAAGAATAAAACACTAGGGCATAGCTAAAACAAGCTGGGTGTGGTGGCTCATGCGAGGATCTGTTGAGGCCAGGAGTTTAAGATCAGCCTGGGCCCTATCCCTACAAAAAATACAACAATTAGGCGGGGATGGTAGTGTGTGCCTGTAATCCCAGCTACTCAGGAGGCTGAGGCAGGAGGATGACTTGAGCACAGGAGTTGGAGGCTGCAGTGAGTCATGACTGCACCACTCCCCTCCAGCCTGGGTGGCAGAGTGAGACCCAGTCACCAAAACAACTAATACAATACAAAGTGAAAATAAAAAATATAAGACAACAGAGAGGTTAATGCAAACGCAACTGTCGCCAGGCTGGAGTGCAGCGGCGCGATCTCAGCTCACCGCAACCTCCACCTCCTGGGTTCAACCAATTCTCCTGCCTCAGCCTCCTGAGTAGCTGGAACTACAGGTGCACGCTACCACATCTGGCTAATTTTTGTATTTTTGGTAGAGAAGGAGTTTTACCATGTTGGCCATGCTGGTCTCAAACTCCTGACCTCAAGTGATCCACCCGCTTCAGCCTCCCAAGGTGCTGGGATTGCAGGCAGGAGCCCCTGTGCCCAGCCAACGTCAACATTAATGCAGAACCCAAGGCTAAGAGTAGTAAAGATAGGTTGAAAGAGCAGAAGTAGCACATCTTTGGGATGTGGAAGTTTGATCAAGTTGACATGTCAATGGCACTAAGGATGGCAAGAACACCCAAATCCTAACCTGGAACACCCTTTTCTCCCAGATCTCTGTGAGGGACAGCAGCTGCTCTCCATCCTCCCCAGTTCTCAGTCCATGTGCTTTGAGTGGGATGTGTCAGTGTGCTACAACCTGTGAGCTACAAGGATTGTTTTCAGGGATAGATGTGATCAAGGAGCCCTATCATGTCCCATCCCAGAATGTGGGAGGACTCAACCACAACATGCACAAAACTAAATGCATGGTTTCCCCAAAAAGCCTGGTACTTTCCCTGTGACCCCAGATTCAGTAAGTGGTACCACCATCCATCCGACGAAGGAAGTAAAAACCAGCGAACATTTGTAACCTCTCCCTTCCCATCACCCACTCTCCAGTCCATTACTGAGCTCCATTGATCTCACCTCCTAAACGTCTCTCAGTTGTAGTCTCAACAATCTCTAGCAACCTCCATTTTTCACTGATCTCTCTGTCATCAACCCACCAGCATCTCTTCCCTGGTCTATGGAAGTGGCCCACTAACTCATCTCCTTACTTCCACACTTGCTTCTCTCTACATTCTCTACATTTGTCTATTCCAGCCCATTAACCAAGCTGGGGTCACAGTCATCTTTTTTTTTTTTTTGAGACAGGTCTTGCTCTGTTGCCCAGGCTAACGTGCAGTGGCATGAACTGCACTCAACCTCCGGGGCTCAGGCGATCCTCCCACTTTAGACTCCCGGGTAGCTGGGAGTACAGGCACATGCCACCACACCCAGCTAATTTATATATATATATTTTTTGTAGAGATGGGGGTCTTGCTATGTTGCCCAGGCTAGTCTCAAACTCCTGGGGTCAAGTGATCCTCCTGCCTTGGCCTCCGAAAGTGTGGGGATTACAGGCTTGAGTCACAGCACCTGGCTCTTTTCTTTTTTCTTTTCTTTTCTTTTCTTTTCTCTCTCTTTCTCTCTCTCCCTCTCTTTCTTTCTTTCTTTCTTCCCATTAACCATCCCCACCTTCCTGCTGCTTTGTTCTTTAATGAACTATTTTATTCAAGACTTTTGTTTTCAGAGACAGAAAACCCAGAACACACAGGTTTTAGCAACACAGGGAACCCATTGTTTCACCTACCAGAAGAATCCAGGGGAGGCCTGGCTTCCAGTACAGCCGGAGCCCAGGATCTAGAGTGCAGCGTCAGAAGTGTGGTCAGCCTGTCTTGGCTCTGCCTCCTGTCTGCAGGCTTTGCTCTCAGGTGACCAGTCCCCTGAGTGGGTCCCTGAAGCTCCAGGATTCCAGCCTTGCAGCGCAGCCATCCAAGAGCACTGGCATAGAGATCCCTTCTCTGAAGTGGGACCCTGAAGACAGTACCATGGGTAGAAGCCTACCCAATAAAGGGAGATGGCAAGGAAACCTGACATCAGGTTGCAGATCTGGGTGAAGCACGCTGCTGATAAAGACATACCTGAGACTGGGCAACTTACAAAAGAAAGAGGTTTAGTTGGACATACAGTTCCATATGGCTGGGGAAGCCTCACAATCATAGTGGAAGGCAAGGAGGAGCAAGTCACATCTTACATGGATGGCAGCAGGCAAAGAGAGAGAGCTTGTGCAGGGCAACTCCTCTTTTTAAAACCATCAGATCTCATGAGACATATTCACTATTATGAGAACAGCTTGGGAAAGACCTGCCCCCATGATTTGATTACCTCTACCAGGTCCCTCCCACAACGTGTGGGAATTCAAGATGAGATTTGGGTGGGGACACAGTCAAACCATATCAAGGGAGAAAGGTAGCCTTTGAGCATTTGTAAACACCGGCTGGTCCTTCCCTGGCTTTAGGGTTCAAATCCACATGGCTGCAATTTAAAAGGGCATAAAACAAACCCTAAACTAAAACCTCAATGGCACCTCCTGGTGTCTGACAGAAGCAATCACAAAAACATTTTGGGGCCGCTGTAGATATTTGAATATGATGGGGCTATTAGATGATATTAAGGAATTATTTAAAATTTTGGTATGTGAAATGAAAATATTATATAAAAACATGACTTTTTATTTATTTATTTAGAGACAGAGTCTCACTCTGTTGCCCAGGCTGGAGTGCAGTGGCATGATCTCGGCTCACTGCAACCTCTGCCTCCCAGGTTCAAGTGATTCTCCTGGCTCAGCCTCCTGAGTAGCTGGGATTACAGGCATGCGCCACCACTCCCAACTAATTTTTGTATTTTTAGCCTTGTGATCTGCCCACCTCAGCCTCCCAAAGTGCTGGGATTACAGGCATGAGCCACCGCACCCAGCCCATGACTTTATTTTTTAGAGATTCGTAGTAAGATATTTAGGGATAAGATGTCATAATGTCTATGACTTACTTTACAATATTCGAGCAAAAGAGGAGGATAGGGAGAAGGGGAGGAAATATGGCATGTTTCATTTTTTTAATTAGAAATATTTTTTAAAAAAATGAGATGGGATCTTGCTATGTTGGCCAGGCTGGCCTTGAACTCCTGGCTACAAGCAATCCTTCACCTTGGCTTCCCAAAGTGCTGAGATTATAGGAATGAGCCACTGTGCCCGGCCCAAAATGTTTCTAAGGTTTGGTTTTTAAAGGAACCATTACTAAGAGCAGGTTTTCATGAAAGGGAAGTGTCTAAGAGCTTGAGGAGACTGGAGCCTTTTGAAGCCTGAGAAAAGAGGCCAGCCACAGGTAAAAAAGACCAAGAAATGAAGTCTGGGCTGAGTGTGGTGGCTCATGCCTATAATCCTAGCACTTTGGGAGGCTGAGGTAGGAGGATTGCTTGAGCTCAGGAGTTCAAGACTAGCCTGGGCAACATAGTGAGACCTTGTCTCTACAAAAGATACAAAATAGGCCAGGCACGGTGGCTCAAGCCTGTAATCCCAGCACTTTGGGAGGCTGAGGCGGGCGGATCATAGTCAGGAGATCGAGACCATCCTGGCTAACACCGTGAAACCCCGTCTCTACTAAAAATACAAGAAAATTAGCTGGGCGTGGTGGCGGGCACCTGTAGTCCCAGCTACTCGGGAGGCTGAGGCAGGGGAATGGCGTGAACCCAGGGGGCGGAGCTTGCAGTGAGCTGAGATCACGCCACTGCGCTCCAGCCTGGGGCACAGAGCAAGACTCCGTCTCAAAAAAAAAAAAAAAAAAAAAAAAAGAGATACAAAATATTAGCCGGGTGTGGTGGCACGTGCCTGTAGTCCCAGCTACTCAGGAGACTGAGATGCAAGGATGGTTTGAGCCTGAAAGACAGAGGCTGCAGTGAGCTGAGATCACACCACCGCCTCCAGCCTGGGCCACAGAGCGAGACCTCAAGTGGCGTGTGCCTGTAATCCCAGCTACTTGGGAGGCTGAGGCAGGAGAATTGCTTGAACCAGGAAGGGGGAGGTTGCAGTGAGCTATGGTGGCACCACTGCACTCCAGCTTCGGTGACAGAGCAAGGCTCTGTCCAAAAAAAAATATATATATATATATGAGAATGTTGAAAGAAGTATTCCTACTAGAGGCAGAAAGTAAAAAACAGCTAAGATCTCTTCCAATGTTGAAACCCAGGATCTTCTGAAGAGGCAGCGGGGAGTATCTGAAAAGTGACTGAGTCAGTCAACCCAGGAGGCTCTGATGCCAGAAGTTTGGGGGAGTTCCCAAAAGAAACCTCCACTATGTGGGATCTACCAGTTCCCTGGGCACATTCCCCACAAGCTCCACTGAGGACTCACCAGACAGTTAACTGACATGCAGACTGGCTTTCTGAATGGCTTGGCCACCAGCCAGGGAATGAGGGCTGCCTCATCCACCCTGGAGGGGGCTGCCCATTAGAGCCCAACCACCCCAAGGGCCCTGCTCCCTACCCCTTCCTGACCAGGAGGCCTGTCAGCCTTGGCAAGGCTGGGACTGTTGGAACCCCGCTGGGCAACGCTGGCTCCATCGAACTCCTGGGCTCAGGCTCTTCATCTGCAAAATGGGGTGGTGATGCCATCGCCCCTGAGGCTCCTCCACCACCCAAGTGCTGTAACTGTGGATTTCAGACAAGGAAGTGGAGGCCAAGCCTAGAACAATCTGATCACTAGAACTGTTCTAGAACAGCCCAATCACTCTGGGTCGAGCTGAAAACAGCACAATCTGGATGACAAGAAAGCCTGAATTATATCGTAATTACACTCCAGAGAATGTTTTCTTTTTGTTTTTGAGACGGAGTCTTGCTCTGTCATCAGGCTGGAGTGCTCACTCTAACCTCTGCCTCCCGGGTTCAAGTGATTCCCCTGCCTCAGCCTCCCGAGTAGCTGGGACTACAGGTGTACACCACCACGCCTGGCTAATTGTTTGTATTTTATTAGGGACAGGGTTTCACCATGTTGGCCAGGATGGTCTCAATCTCCTGACCTTGTGATCCACCCACCTCGGCCTCCCAAAGTGCTGGGATTATAGGCATGAGCCACAGTGCCCAGCCACACAGAGAATGTTCTCTTTATTCAAGGATACAACTTATGGCAAATTAATTTTGATCAAGTTATTTTCAAGAAGAGGTCCTATGACTCCTGTATTAATATATACTGAATTTTCAATCAGCACTATTTTTTTCTATGCCTGAAAATGGAATTGCTCTGGTTTTTTTGAGTGGCTTTTTCACTGGAGGGCCTTCCAGTCACTCCTGCAAACTGCTAACCTGGCCCAACACCACGCGCCAAGTGTACCGTGAATTCCGAATGAGTGGCTGAAACTAGAGAACACCACCAGCCTCGCCTGAGCCCAGCTCACGCTTTTGCCCTTCCTGGGAACCGTGTGCCTGGGCCAGTCTTTTGCCTTATCTTTGTGGAGGTCACGTCTTTTGGAGCCACTGGGGCTTAGAGAACGGATGGAGTGAGGTGCCGTGTGAGCGCAAGCAGAGGAGTTCAAGGCCGCGTGCCCAAGTTGCTTCAGTTTCCAAACGAGTCATATTGATGTGGACTTGGGGTGGCAGCAGAGTGTCAGCGAGCCCGCCTCCGGGCGTAACAACTCCTGACAAGGACACGTGGGGAGAGGCTTGCAGCTCTCAGAACTTGGAGCCATGGCCACCTGACCCCAAATGACACCCGATAAACAAGCATTTAGTGAACACCCACTGGAAGTACTTACGAGGCACTAAGCTGAGCACCGTCAGGAGCCTTGATCTCAAAGGCTGCACCACCTCTGTGGTAGGTGACGGAAGGGAATGCTTTTCCCATGCAACGGCCTAGGAAAGAAATCCCAGAGACATTTAGGAACTGGCTTTAAGGTCATGATGACTGTGGCCAAGCGGAGACCAGATTTCGGATCTCCTGATTTTCTTTTCTTTTTTTTTTTTTTTGTTTTGTTTTGTTTTGAGATGGAAGTCTTGCTCCATCACCCAGGCTGGAGTGCAGTAGCACGATCTCGGCTCACTGGAGCCTCCGCCTCCTGGGTTCAAGTGATTCTCCCACCTCAGCCTCCCAAGTAGCTGGGGTTACAGGGGCTCACCACCACGCCCAGCTCATATTTACATGTTTAGTAGAGATGGGGTTTCACCATGTTGCCCAGGCTGGTCTCAAACTCCTGACCTCAGGTGATCCACCTGTCTCAGCCTCCCAAAGTCCTGGGATTACACGTGTGAGCCACCACATCTGGCCAGATCTCCTGATTTTCAAGGTCACACGTCTCCCCACTAGGTGCACAAACACCAAGAGACAGCGTGGCTTACTAGCATATATTTAAAAAATACTGGCCGAGTGCAGTGGCTCACACCTGTAATCCCAGTACTTTGGGAGGCCCAGATGGGTGGATCACGAGGTCAGGAGATTGAGACCATCCTGGCTAACACGGTGAAACCCCGTCTCTACTAAAAATACAAAAAATTAGCCGGGCATGGTGGTGGGTGCCTGTAGTCCCAGCTACTCAGGAGGCTGAGGCAGGAGAATGGCGTGAACCCGGGAGGTGGGGCTTGCAGTGAACCAAGATCGCGCCACTGCACTCCAGCCTGGGCGACAGAGAGAGACTCTGTCTCTAAATAAATAAATTTTTTTGGCCAGGCACAGTGGCTTATGCCTGTAATCCCAGCACTTTGGGATGCCAAGGCAGGCAGATCACAAGGTCAGGAGTTCGAGACCAGCCTGGCCAACATGGTAAAACCTTGTCTCTACTAAAAATACAAAAATTAGCCAGGCATGGTAGCAGGTGCCTGTAATCCCAGCTACTCAGGAGGCTAAGGCAGGAGAATCGCTTGAAACCAGAAGGTGGAGGTTGCAGTGAGGTGAGATCATGCCACTGCACTCCAGCCTGGGCAAAAAGAGTGAAACTCTGTCTCAAAAAAATATATTTTTTGTTTAATTAATTTATTTTTTAGACACACAGTCTTGCTTTGTGGCCCAGGCTGGAGTGCAGGGGTGTGATCATAGCTCACTGCTGCCTCAAATTCCTGAGATCAAGGGATCCTTCAGCCTCAGCCTCCCAAGTAGCTGGGACTACAGGCATGTACTGTGACACTCTCCCAATTTTTAGATTATTTGCAGAGACAGGGTCTCATCATCTCAGCCAGGCTGGTCTTAAACTCCCAGGCTCAAGTGATCTTCCCGCCTCAGCCTTCCAAAGTGCTGGAGTTACAGGTATGAGCCACCATACTTAGCCTAGAAAATATTTTTACAGTGTTTTCTTTAATTTAAAATGTACGTGTGATATTTTGACATATACACACATTCATGAAATGATTACCTCAGCAGGATAATAAACATTTCATTGCCCCCAAAAGTTTCCCCAGAGAAACACTGATTTGTTTTCTGTTACTGCAGATTAGTTTGCATTTCCTGGAATTTTATACAATTGAAATAATATAGTGGGCACTTTCGGGGGCTGTTTCTCCTTTCCCTTGGCAGAAGTGCTTTGAGATTCACGCAGGTTGCAGAGCATGTCAATAGTTCATGTCTTTTTATTGCTGAATACAGTTCTCCCGTGTGGCGAGGCCACCGTTTGTTACCCATTCACCTTGATGTACTCTGGTGGTGCTTCCAATTCTTTGGCTATTCTCAATGAAGCTGCTATGAGCATTTGTGTACATGGCTTTGTTTAGACATCTGCTTTGATTTCTTTGGGTTAATAGCTAGGATTGGAATGGCTGTGTCATGTGGTAGATGGATACTTAACTGTTTAACAGACTGGCAAGCTATTTTTGGAAGTGGCCGGACCATTTTACATTTCTACCAGCCATGGACCCGCGTTCCAGTTGCCTCTCATTTTTATCAGAACTTGTAGCCAGTATTTAAAATTTTAGGCATCCTATAAGATGTGCAGTGGTGTCTCATTGTGATTTTAATTTACATAATTACATAATTACTAATAATGTTGAGCATCTTTTTTTTTTTTTTTTTTTTTTTTAGGGTGGGGTTTTACTCTTGTTGCCCAGGCTGGAGTGCAATGGCACAATCTCAGCTCACTGCAACCTTCGCCTCCTGGGTTCAAGTGATTCTCCTGCCTCAGCCTCCCAAGTAGCTGGGATCATAGTTGCCCACCATCAAGCCAGCTAATTTTTGTATTTTTAGTAGAGATGGAGTTTCATCATGTTGACCAGGCTAGTCTTGAACTCCTGACCTGGTGATCTGCCTGCCTCGGCCTCCCAAAGTGCTGGGATTACAGGCATGAGCCACAGTGCCCGGCCAACTTTGAGATTTTCTTATGCATTGTACATTTGTACTTCTAGATACTAGTGCTTTCTCAGATATGTGATTTGCAAATTTTTTGTGCCTGTCTGTGGCTTGTCTTCATTCTTTTTTTTTTTTTTTTTTTTTTTGTTGAGACGGAGTCTCGCTCTGTCGCCCAGGCTGGAGTGCAGTGGCCGGATCTCAGCTCACTGCAAGCTCCGCCTCCTGGGTTTACGCCATTCTCCTGCCTCAGCCTCCCGAGTAGCTGGGACTACAGGCGCCCGCCACCTCGCCTGTCTAATTTTTTGTATTTTTTTGGTAGAGACGGGGTTTCACCGTGTTAGCCAGGATGGTCTCGATCTCCTGACCTCGTGATCCGCCTGTCTCGGCCTCCCAAAGTGCTGGGATTACAGGCTTGAGCCACCGCGCCCGGCTGTCTTTTCATTCTTATAACAACTTTTCAAATAGAAAATTGTATTAATTTTGTTGAAGTCCAATTTATCAACTTTTTCTTTTATGGATTGTGCTTTTAGTGTGTTGTGTAACCTAAGTTCACAAAGATTTATCTCCTATTTAGAAGTTTTATATTTTAGGTTTTAATTTGGTCTCTGTTCCAGTTTGTGTTCATTTGTTTATATGATGTGAGGTAGGGATCACAGCCGATTTTTGGCACATGACATAATCACTCCAGCACATTTGTCGGATACGCTATCCTTTCACCACTCAGTTGCTTTTGTTGGAAAATCAGTTGTCTGAGGCCGGGTGCGGTGGCTCACACCTGTCATCCCAGCACTTTGGGAGGCAGAGGTGGGTGGATCATTGAGGTCAGGAGTTCAAGACCAGCCTGGCCAACATGGCGAAACTCTGTCTCTACTAAAAATACAAAAATTAGCCTGGTGTGGTGGTGGGCAACTGCAATCCCAGTTACTCAGAAGGTTGAGGCAGGAGAATTGCTTGAACCCGGGAGGTGGAGGTTGCAGTGAGCCGAGATCATACTGCTGCGCTCTAGCCTGGGCAACAGAGCAAGACTTCGTCTCAAAATAAATAAATAAGAAAATCAGTTGTCTGTATAGGTGTGGATCTATTTCTGGATTCTTCCTGGCATTCCGTTATCTATTCACTATTGTTGTATTAATACCACAAATGGTTTTGATTACTCTAGCTTTACGATAAGCCTTGAGGTCAAGTAATATTATTCCCCCAAATTCAACTCTCTCAAAGTTGTTTTGGTTATTCTAGTTTCTTTGCATTTCCATATAAATAATAGAATCAGTTTGTCAATTTCTAACCTCACCATCCACCAGCCTTATCATCTCAAGTGACAGAGTCAGCCTAGGATTCCAGCAGGGAGTGACATGATCAGGCCAGAATGCAAGTGCTTTTTTATTTTTATTATTATTATTTTTTGAGACAGGATCTCACTCTGTCACCCAGGCTGGAAGGCAGTGGCATTATCATGGCTCACTGCAACCTCTGCCTCTTGGGCTCAAGCGATTCTCCTGCCTCAGCCTCCCCGAGCAGCTGGGACTATAGGTGCACGTGACCGCACTGGTCAATTTTTGTATTTTCAGTAGACACAGGGTTTCACTGTGTTGCCCAGGCTGGTCTTGAACTCCTGAGCCCGGGTGATCCACCCGCTTCGGCCTCCCAAAGTGCTGGGTTTACAGGTGTGAGCCACCACGCCCAGCCCTGCACCTTGTTTTCAAGGAAGATATCGTCTGCCCCATCGGAGGGAGAGGAGAGAATGGACTGGGAATGGTCTTACTCCCTTGCCTGTGGCCCCGTTGTGGGGAGAGAAAGACAGATCAGACTGTGACTGTGTCTATGTAGAAAAAAGAAGACATAAGAAACTCCATTTTGTTCTGTACTAAGAAAAATTCTTCTGCCTTGAGATGCTGTTAATCTGTAACCCTAGCCCCAACCCTGTGCTGGCACAGACATGTGCTGTGTTGACTCAAGGTTTAAAGGATTTAGGGCTGTGCAAGACGTGCTTTGTTAAAAATGTGTTTGCAGGCAGTATGCTTGGTAAAAGTCATTGCCATTCTCCAGTCTCGAGTACCCAGGGACACAATGCACTGCTGAAGGCTGCAGGGACCTCTGCCCAAGAAAACCTGGGTATTGTCCAAGGTTTCTCCCCACTGAGACAGCCTGAGATATGGCCTCGTAGGAGCCAACCCGACAGGTGTAAAGGGTCTGTGCTGAGGAGGATGAGTGAAAGAGGAAGGCCTCTTTGTAATTGAGATAAGAGGAAGGCATCTGTCTCCTGCTCGTCCCTGGGAAGGAAACATCTCGGTGTAAAACCCGATCGTACATTCTATTTACTGAGATAGGAGAAAACCGCCTGATGGCTGGAGGTGAGACATGCTGGCGGCAACACTGCTCTTTACTGCTCTGAGATGTTTGTGTGAAGTCAAACATAAATCTGGCCTACGTGCACATCGAGGCACAGCACCTTTCCTTAAACTTATTTATGACACAGAGCCTTTTGTTCACATGTTTTCCTGCTGACCCTCTCCCCACCATTACCCTATAGTCCTGCCACATCTCCCTCACCAAGATAGTAGAGATAGTAATCAATAAATACTGAGAGAACTTGGAGACCAGTGCCGGCGCGGGTCCTCCGTATGCTAAGCGCCAGTCCCCTGGGCCCACAGTTCTTTCTCTATACTTTGTCTCTGTGTCTTATTTCTTTTCTCAGGCTCTTGTCCCACCTGACAAGAAATACCCCGCAGGTGTGGAGGGGCTGGCCCCCTTAACCCTGTGATCGACAGGACAGAGCTGGGCACGCGGGCTGGGATTCACAGTGCAACCTGCAACCACAGGGTGGAGAAAGGAAGCCATGTCGTCAGGAAAGCAATGACATTCGGAGCCTTGGACTCCCTAATCGATGCCACGATGGCAGTTTGGGTCTCCATAGCAACTGTGGAACTTGAAAAGTTTTACTTTAAAAAAGTGCCTCTATACATCATTTAAATGTTGGTGCCAATGTAGAATTGGAAAATCGACTCTTAACCAATCAAAATTCACGTACCTGCCCCTTCCCCCAGGTCATTCCTCAGTGGCTAGCCTTGGAACTTCTCAGCTAAATATGCATTATTGTGGGTATTTAATAATATCCGTAATTAAATTAAATGGGGGCAACAACAAAAGCCTCAGTGCTACTATCCTCCCCAGAGCCTGGGGCTAGGAGGTCCATTCTCATAGAAGGAAGCCTTAAATATGGGCTCCCATCCGTCCGTCATGCAGGGCCACTAAAAGGAAGTTTCTTTGGCAGGAGAGGGTGTGGGAGGCCCAGCATCAATGGTTTCTTCTTTCTTCTCCTCTGCAAGCTTCACCCTGTTTCTCTTGGCAAAAATGTGGTTTATCTCCACAAATGTTTTGCCCTTGGTCTCAGGGATAACCATGTAGATGTACACCGCAGTGAGGAGGCAGATTCCAGCAAATATGATGAAACTGTAGGCACCGATGGCCTCCTAGACCAGGAGACAAGAAAGAGAGGAGGGGGCAGAGAAAGACAGGGCTGATCCAGCCGGGCACGGTGGCTCATGCCTATAATCCCAGCACTTTGGGAGGCCAAGGCAGGTGGATCACCTGAGGTCAGGAGTTTGAGACCAACCTGGCCAACATGATAAAACCCTATCTCTATTAAAAATACAAAAATTAGCTGGGCCTGGTGGTATACACCTGTAGTCCCAGCTACTCGGGAGGTTGAGGCAGGAGAATCGCTTGAACCCAGGAGGTAGAGGTTGCAGTGAGCCAAGATTGCGCTACTGCACTCCAGCCTGGGCAACAGAGCGTGACTCTGTTCCAAAAAAACAAAAACAAAAACCCCCAAACAAACAACAATAACCAGTGCTGGTAGAGGCCTTTGTGCGTCTGTAAAGGAGTTGCTTGGTGGCCAGTTTTGTTTCACTCCTGGAGGAATGATATAGCTAGAAAATTGTGATAACTAAAGATTGTTTGCAGAAAAAAAAAAAGTCTAGAAAATTGGATCCCCCTCACCCTATTATCAAAAAGAAACTGGTCGGGTGCTGTGGCTCATACCCATAATCCCAGTGCTTTGGAAGTTTGAGACCAGCCTGGGGAATATAGCAAGACCCCATCCCTAAAAAAAAAAAAATTAAAACAATAGCCATGTGTGGTGGCCCATGCCTGTGGCCCCAGTGACTTGGGAGGCTGAGGTGAGAGGATCACTTAAGCCTGGGAGGTCGAGGCTGCTGTGAGCTGTATTTGTACCACTGCATTCCAGCCTGGGTGACAGAGCAAGGCCCTATCTTAAAAAAAAAAACGAAAACAAAAAACAAAAAAAAAAACCCTGCTTACCCTTTTGACAACAGGAGTTTACGGCCTCTGTGCCCTGAAGGTGCTGAGAGCGCAGAGTTTGTGGCCCATCTTGTCTTTGGAACGAGGAAGGAAGCGGTGGGGGATCTGCTCCCTGGCTCTGGCTTTGTTTGCTTTCTACTACCTTTGAGCTCCGCGGACCAGAGCCCCTAAGCAACAGCCCTTTACAATTTCAGTGGGGGCTCACCCTTCAGTAACTGGGAAACCCGTGTCTTCAAGGGTTTGGAGGCAGTGGGGCCACGTGTGTCTGTGGACCCTTGGATATGTCTGAGAGCCCGTCCCCACCTTGCTGGATTCACAGACGTGCTTAGCGGAAGGGGAATACAGCTCACTCCCTGGAGGCCGGGTGGAGCAGACTGGGGAAGGGGCCCTCGCTCACCTGGATGGATGGGAACAGGAAGCCCACGATGAAGTTGGTGAGCCAGTGCACCGCCCCGTCCACCATGAACGCTGCCCGCCGGGAGGACTGCAGGAAGATCTCGGTCCTCACTACCGAGGGGACAGGACCTGGAGGTCGGAACAGGATGGGTGGGGCGGAGAAGGACCCAGGGGTTCCCCAGGGCTGGCGGGACGCGGCCCACTCTAGCCTCAGACCTAGGTCCCTTAAGAGCCCCGGCTGGGATTGGGCACTGGAAAAGAACCCTGCCTTTACCCACAAAACCAGGGTGTGATCAGGGCAGGAGCTGGAAAGGTCCACTTTGCAAAGGCTGGTTGGAGAGCCTAGAATTGAATTTCCATTGCTGCTGCTTCAAGGCCAATGATGCTCCATGAAGGTCTGCAGAAAGTTAATGGATGGGAAGCTTCGTGGGAGCAGCGGGAGTGAGGCGGCTCCAGCTCACAGGCAGAGGTTTCTGAAAGAGCTTCCTCTGCGCTGGCGTCACTGTGACTTTAGACGGCCCTCGCTTGGGAAGTGCCGCCCTCCTATGGCGGATCTGGGTATGGCAGCGCCTGAGGCCTACACCTTTTCTTGGGCAACTGTTTTCATTATCGCCTCCTTAACTGTTGCGCTGTTGGCTCAAGCCTGTATTCAGCACTATTGGAGAGGAAAACTTTCGAGTTACGGCCGGATCACGAGGGTCAGGAGAGATCGCGGAGTAGGCTAACGACGGATGAGGGAACCCCGATCTCTACTAAAAAATACAAAAAAAAAAAAAACTAGCCGGTGCGAAATTTCTGAAACTTCTTTCCTGAATCGATGTGACGTTCAATCTCACAGAGATGATTGCCTCCCAAGAAGAAGTTTGGCTAATCTTTTTTGTGGTGGCGAAATCTGAAAATGATATTTGGGAGTAGGGCGCCTGTAGTGCCAGCTACTGGGGAGGCTGGGCACGAGAATGGGCGTTAAAACCCGGCGAGACGGAGCTTAGCAGTGAGCCAAGATCCGGCCACTGCATCCTGTCTGGAGGCGACAGAGCGATGGACTCCGTCGTGCAAAAAAAAAAAAAAAAAAAGAAGCCTTGTCTAGGCTCGGGGCGCCAGTGACTCACTCCTGTAATTCCAGCACTTTGGAGGCAGGGCGGGCGGATCACGGATAATTGGGAGAGTAGAATCGAGGCCAGTCGCGGTGGCATAACTGGTACACCCCGTCTCTTACCAAAAAAAAAAAAATAGCTGCCGGCGTCAACATAGTGTGCGGGGTGGCGTTGCAGTCAAGCCTACTCGGGAGGCTGAGCAGGAGTAATGCGTGAACCTTGGAAGGTGGAGCTTGCAGTGAGCCGAGATGGCGCCACTGCACTCCAGCCTGGGCCACAGAGTGAGACTCCGTCTCAAAAAAGAACAAAAAAAAGAGGCTTTGTCTAAAATATCTAAAGCCATTTTTGTTCCCTAATCGCCACTCCCATGAAATTTTAATACTGTGTGTCTGTTTAGGTCCTGCATATATACATATCTGTAGCTTTACACAAAGAAAGAGGAAAATTCTGTCCCTCCTCTTCCAAGCTTCCCATCCCGGGTTAGGTGGTGAAATGGCCTCATTGAAAAGGCTGGGTCTCACGGATCACTTGAGGTCAGGAGTTTGAAACCAGCCTGACCAACATGGTGAAATCCTGTCTCTACTAAAAATACAAAAATTAGTCCAGTGTGGTGGCCTGCGCCTGTAGTCCCAGTTACTCAGAAGGCTGAGGCAGGAGAATCCCTTGAACCCAAGAGTTGGAGGTTGCACTCCAGCCAGGGCAACAGAGTGAGACTCCGACTCTAAAAAAAAAAAAAAGAAGAAGAAGAAAGCTAAGAAAAGGCCCGATCTCCCTGGATGGACATGGAGGAGAATTCAAAGCCCCTGAATGAAGCTGGGATATCAAATGCAAACTCCTGCAGCCCAGTGAGGTGGGGCCCGGGCCCCTTCTCCAGGGCCCTGCCCCCAAGGGATGCCATCTGCCCTGCCTCCCTCCTGTCCACCACAACAGCAGCAGCCAACAGTCCTTAGGCCTAAGTTGAATGTCCGATCAGCGCATGCTCTGAGCTCGCATCTGCCGGCACACCTGATCACCCCTGTTCTTGGAGAAGAACCACGGCTTGCTCCAGGTGACACACAGGCAGTGGGGGCAGAATGGCTTGGAACCCGGCCAGGTCTCCTACACACACTAGCGCTTTTCGTTTGAGGTTCTGCTGCCTCCACGTTTGAGGTACACTGGGAAGGTGTCCTGCTCTAAATCCCACCCCCCCAACACTTTTATTTTAGACGGAGTCTTGCTCTCTTGCCCAACCTGGAGTGCAGTGGTGGATCTCAGCTCACTGAAACCTCTGCCTTCTGGGTTCACGTGATTCTCCTGCCTCAGGCTGGGACTACAGGCGCCCGCCACCACACCTGGCTAATTTTTGCATTTTTAGTAGAAACAGAGTTTCACCTTGTTGGCCAGGCTGCTCTCAAACTTCTGACCTTAAGTGATCCGCCTGCCTCTGCCTCTCAAAATGTTGGGATTACAGGCATGAGCCACCATGCCAGGCCTAAATCTGACTTCTTAAATACCCTTAAATATAACTATGCTGTCTCATTCATGTGCCTGACACAGCACAGTGTAAAGAGGTATTCCGCCAATGGGTGTTGAATGAATTAATACCTTCATTTTGGTTTATGGACGGTGCTTTCAAAATGAACATTCTTCAGGGAATGTTATTAAAGTCTTCACAGTCAGGGGTGTCTTTTCCCAGGCAGGGAGAAGGAGGTTCAATTCTCAGGACACACTGGGGAAGGAGTCTGGAGTCTCAGAGGCTGCCCAAGAGGTGGGCCCAGGTGGAAGCCCGAAGCCACTGGCAACAGGACATTGGGGACAGTGTAGTAAGGGACTGTAGCTGGCGGTCAGCAGGGACAGAAGGCAGTTGAGCCTTGGGTGTGCTGTGGGCTTGGAGGCTAAAGTGAGTGTCTGGAGGGTATGGATGTAAACGGAGGTGCCCCAGGGGGGTCTGGACGGCACAAGCTCCCTCTCTGCAAAAGCTCGTCTCCTTGTTGGGTGCCAAACCTGAGTCTGGGCGCCCCTGGGAGCCACACATGATCAGTGGGGCACTGGCCTGGCTGACGCTGGTTGAATGAATGAACATGGCCTGGAGTGCCATCAAGGCTTAGAGCTAAGAACGGGTGGGATCTGCATGAGCACGTCCATTCACTCAGCAAATATGTGTCGAGCACCGACTGCGTGCCAGGCCCAGGAATGGACCACGATGGCCGGGGCGAGGGCAGCATGCAGGTACTCACTGGGCCCAGTGGAATGTCCCGCGATGTAGGCAAAGACACAGATGATGCCGAGGTAGGATAGCTCGGAGACCTTGTTCTGTGGGGAGAGGTAGGGTTGTCTGGGCTGAGGCCAGGAGCCCCACGTGTGGAGGGATCCACCTGCGGGTCCCACCTTCCTGCCCCAGGGAGGAGCCGCACCTAGATGTCTGGGCACCTACATGGACCTCAAGGGCTCTGTGGGCAAGAGAGGAAGGCCAGTGAGAACCAGGCCTTCTAGCCTCCCAGAGGGCGCCCTCCAGCCTCACCTGATGAGCGTCATGGAGAACGAGGGACACCTACCTTTGAGTTATTTTCCTGCCAGGTGCTATTCTCCACACTTTACAAGTCACAAATATTAATTCATCTCATCTTTGTGATACTCCTCTGCCCTCTGAGCGACTCTGTGATTATTTCTTATTTCTTCTTTTTGAGACAGACTCTCACTCTGTCGCCCAGGCTGAAGTGCAGTGGCGCAATCTTGGGTCACTGCAGCCTCCGCCTCCTGGTTCAAGATTCTCCTGCCTCAGCCTCCTGTGGCTGGGACGAGAGGCGTGCACCACTACGCCCGGCCTATACGATTGTTTCAACCCCACAATCATGGAACCAGAGCACAGAGGGCTCTGAACACAGACTATGAGGAACCTTAGTCCCTCAGGAATCAAGCAACAGCTGAAGTCACCCAGTCAACATAAGTGAGCTGAGGTCCGGACTTTCTCTATTACTCTCTGGAGACTCCTAGGACCCCCGGACCAGTGGAGCCGGCAGATCACCATCTCTGCTCCCAACTGCCGGGAGAACAGCCAATGCAAAACCAGGTCAACGAACTTCAGCTAAACTCACCAGGTGCCCCTAGATGAACTTCCCAGGGAACCCTGTAGTCACAGTTATGAGACAGCCTCAAGGGACAAGCTGGCAACAGAGCTGGATGGTGAGGTGAGAGAGGAGGCCCTGGGAGCTTCCAAGCAGAGAAACAACACGATCTGATTCATTTTCAACAGAAAGAGGAGGCGGGTGGGTTGGGGGCCATTCAATATGTCAAACAAAAGCGAGGCTGGCTGGGTTGGTGGGGCCGCCCTGGACCCGGTGTGAAGCCGGCAGCTGCTGGTGCATTTTCAGGCAGAGACCCTGGTCGGACAGAAGGAGTGAAAGAGCCACCGGGGATGCCCCTAAGTTTCGGATATGTCACTGGCGGTGGTCTCTGCAGGTGGCGCTCAGTCTTGATCACCTCTTTTCACTTCCTAGAATCCCTATCTACTAAGAACTTACATTTTTTTTTTTTTTTTTTTTTTTTTTCAGATAGAGTCTCGCTCTGTCACCTAGGCTGGAGCAGTGCTACAATCTTGGCTCACTGCAACTTCCACCTCCCGGGTTCAAGTGATTCTCCTGCCTCAGCTTCCTGAGTAGCTGGGATTACAGGCACACGCCACCACACCCGACTAATTTTTGTATTTTTAATAGAGACGGGGTTTCACCATGTGGCCAGGCTGCTCTCGAACTCCTGACCTCAGGTGATCCATCTGCTTTGGCCTCCCAAAGTGCTGGGATTACAGGTGTGAGCCACTGTGTCTGGCTGAGAACTTATACTGGTTTTAAAATTAGAGAAGGAAGTTCTTTCCAAGGGAAACTTTAATGAAATTGATTTATGAGCGTCACTAACACTGTTCCTCTCCAGGCCTTGCTTTCCCGCAGGCCCTGGCCTCCTGGTGATTCCCTGAATCCTCCCAGTTCTTTGCTGCATGAAGCTCTCTGCACTCCCTGGTGGTTAAGGACAAAGTCATTGCAGAGAGGGCAGCTTGGAAAAGAAGGAAAAGAGCAAAGATCTTGTCTCTAAATGACAGAAGGAGCTCCTCACACATTCTTGTACTCATGTGCAATTGCATTGCTGATATATTTTCCATGTGAAAGGGTTCAGGACAACGCTGCGGTTCCTGCACAAGCAACAAGAGCAGAGAGGCTGCCTCCGAGACGCGGAATGCTGATTGCTTTTTAAAGATTTTGTATCATGCCACACCATGTATTTTCCTCACTTCCGTAGAATGTGGCTAATACATACAGGCTGAGAACACTGCAAATTAAAATGATGTACTTCTTGTTTGGGTGGTCTGCTGTGTTTTAGTCTTACTGAAATATGATTCCCAATTTTTTTTTTTTTTAGACAAGGTCTCACTGTCTCCCAGACTGGAGTACAATGCTGTGATCATGGCTCACTGCAGCCTTGACCTCCCAGGCTCAGGTGATCCTCCCACCTCAGCTTCCTGAGTAGCTGGGACTACAGGTGCACACCACCACACCCAGATAACGTTTTGTTTTTTTGTAGAGATGGGGGTCTCACCATGTTGCTCAGACTGGTCTTGAACTCTTGGGCTCAATGGATCCTCCTGCCTCGGCCTCCCAAAGTGCTAGGATTGCAGGAGTGAGCCACCGTGCTCAGCCTCCTTCTACCTCTTGAATGGGATGACTTCTGGTCTTACCTCTCCTCAGTCCACACCTGTTCACTGCCCGCATATGTTTTCTAATGCGATTGAACCCTTGCATTTATGCATTGAAGCACGTGCTTTATTGTACACTGTTCTCCTTGTTTCTCTTTCCCATGACAGCTGGACCATCTATCTAGTTACTTATTTGCATGTGCAGGTGTAGGTGAGCAAAGCCACCTGTGACATTCACTTCAGGATGGGGCATTGCAAACTACGTTTCCAGGCAGGATGCGTGCCATCAGTGGGACTCAGAACCAACCCCTTGGTGCAGTGGGTGCAGTTCAGTCAGGGGATCTCCCACCCCCGCTATGACTCCCCACCCAGGGGGCAGGAAATGAGGTCAGACCTGGAATAGGAGCACCACCGTCAGCGCCAGGCAGGCAGAGCCGCAGATGCCGTAGCCGGCCAGCAGGAGGCGCCGCCGTCCCAGCCGCTCCACCAGGACAGCCTGGAGGGGAAGGGGGACGGTGAGGAGCTACGTTGGCCTGGCGCCCAGGATTCTTGGGCAGAGCCTCCACTTCCTCTTGCAGTCCCCTCTTAGGTGACCCTTTCTTTTTTCTTTCTTTTTTTTTTAAACGGAGTTTCGCTCTTGCTGCCCAGGCTGGAGTGCAAGCAACAGCGCGATCTTGGCTCACTGCAACCTTCGCCTCTGGGGTTCAAGTGATTCTCCTGCCTCAGCCTCCCAAGTAGCTGGGATTACAGGTATCTGCCACCACGCCCAGCTAATTTTTGTATTTTTCGTAGAGACGAGATTTCACCATGTTGGCCAGGTTGGTCTCGAACTCCTGACCTCAAGTGATCCTCCCGCCTCAGCCTCCCAAAGTGCTGGGATTACAGGTGTGAGCCACCACACCCCACCTTTTAGGTGTCCCTTTCTTACCCCTGCTGCCTGCATGTGGGATGCAGGCTGCTCATTTGACATGGGTCAGACATTCATGCTCTTCACCACCACCCTTCCTTGTTCTGGTCATTTCCAGACCTCCTGGATCTTGGCTCCCTGCACCTCTGCCACCCACTGGAATAACCACATTTTCTATTTTCTGTGTTTGATGCTTTGACATCTTGGGACCTTGATGGCCCTGGAGGGACTACCCTTCCCACCCCACCGATAGCAAACAAACGGCTGTCTGGGAGTGCCTCTTTCATCTGCAAACCGACAATGCAGGCCCACACCCCAGGTCCTCCTCTGCTGAGCTTTCACACTCAAGGCCAGCATCACTTGCCCTAACACCCTGGGGGCCAGGGGCCAGGCAGCTGGGACAGCCTCTGTGACCCCCAGCCTGAGGAAATTATTCACACCAGCTACTCCTAAACCTGCTCACCCTGCCTCACCCGTTCCTTTCTGTGGGAACCACAGTAAAGGTTCATCCTCACACTTCCCCTTCATGCCTCTGCTTCCTGACCAACCCTGGGGCTTCCCCACAGGCCCTGCATGGCGTGGACTGTGCCCTCCTCATGGGATCTGTGAGGAACAAACTGTCTTTCCAGCAGTAGCCACCTCCTGATCTATTGGCCTCACCATACCTGAATAGGAATAAAATCTACATTTAAAAATAGCCCCTGGGCTGGGCACAGTGGCTCACACCTGTAATCTCAGCACTTTGGGAGGCCAAGACAGGAGGATTGCTTGAGCTCGGGAGTTCGAAACCAGCTGGGTCAACAGAGTGAGACCCTGTCTCTCCGTTTAAAGAAATACATAAATAGGCCGGGTGCGGTGGCTGAAGCCTGTAATCCCAGCACTTTGGGAGGCCGAGGCGGGCGGATCACGAGGTCAGGAGATCGAGACCATCCTGGCTAACACGGTGAAACCCCAT
>NW_016817546.1:545125-557568 GCF_001698545.2 Rhinopithecus bieti | reverse complement strand
CACATTCTTCTCAAGCTGTCATGGAACACTCACTAAGATAGATCATAAAACATACTTAAACAGATTTTAAAAAATATTAATCACGCCGGGCACGGTGGCTCAAGCCTGTAATCCCAGCACTTTGGGAGGCCGAGGCGGGCGGATCACGAGGTCAGGAGATCGAGACCATCCTGGCTAACACCGTGAAACCCCATCTCTACTAAAAAATACAAAAAACTAGCCGGGCGAGGTGGCGGGCGCCTGTAGTCCCAGCTACTTGGGAGGCTGAGGCAGGAGAATGGCGTAAACCCAGGAGGCGGAGCTTGCAGTGAGCTGAGATCCGGCCACTGCACTCCAGCCTGGGCGACAGAGCGAGACTCCGTCTCAAAAAAAAAAAAAACAACAACAACAACAACAAAACATAAATAAAAGAATAAGAATAAAATAGCCCCCTCCTATTCGCTGAGGCTCCACTCGACATTGAGGCCATATGGAATCTGGGCTCACATCATGGGGGGCCCCCATCTCCCCACTTTTCCACCTGATGGACTGGCCCCTCCACTCAGCCAGCTCCTTCTCCAACATCCAAGCCCAGGCCACACTCCCTGTGACCAGCATTCTTTCGACTTCTTCCTTCCTTTTCCATTTCTATTTTTTTTTTTTTTTTTGATGGAGTCTCACTCTGTCACATGAGGCTGGAGTGCTGTGGCACAACCTTGGCTCACTGCAACCTCCACCTCCTGGGTACAAGCAATTCTCCTGCCTCAGTCTCCCGAGTAGCTGGGATTACAGGTGTGTGCTACCACGCCTGGCTAATTTTTGTGTTTTCAGTAGAGATGGGGGTTTCACCATGTTGGCCAGGCTGGTCTCGAACTCCTGACCTCAGGAGATCCGCCCACCTCAGCCTCCCAAAGTGCAGGGATTACAGGCACGAGCCACCACACCGGTTCCTTTTCTATTTCTAATACCATTTCCATTCTACTCCATCCCTAATGGCTGACCCAGTGCCAGCCCTGTGCAGCCCCTTGACTCATGTTAGCTGACTCATGTTCTCCCAACATCCCAACAGACAATCACTGCCATTCAGGAGGGCCAGATGCGAGCAAAGTGAACCCCCAAAATCAGAGAAATACTGTCAATTTCATGCTCTATGCCTGGTTCCCAGACGCTGTTCCTTCAGGGAGAGGGGAAGTGTATTTTTCTGGCTTGGGTTGCTCCAGGTAGGATGATGGGGAAGCAGGTCCTAGTTATGGTCATTTATCCCCAAGGAGGAGGACTCTGAGGATAAAGGATGGATCCTGCCCCAGAGGAAAACCGAGGATGGGGCCACGGAAATCCAGCAGGTGGAAGGGGCTGAGACTTCAGCCTGGGGACCTCCGTCCTCTTCCCTTAATTTTCCTATAGGCCTCTTCCACTATTTTCATTAACTTCTCCTTCCCTGCCCTTCTAAATCTTCTGAGAGTTGACTGGAACTTAAACTAGCTCTGGGGAAAATACAAATAATAGATAACTTTATTAAAAATGTTTACCATCACTGGCAACTCAAGAAACAGGAATCAAAATAATCAGAAAATAACTTGAAAATGGTCTAGGGAAAGGAATGCCATGATCATCTGACCCTTTTTTTCTTTCTTTTTTTTTTTTTGAGACGGAGTCTCGCTCTGTTGCCCAGGCTGGAGTGCAGTGGCACAATCTCGGCTCACTGCCAGCTCCGCCTCCCGGATTCATGCCATTCTCCTGCCTCAGCCTCCTGAGTAGCTGGGCCTAGAGGCACCCGCCACCTCACCTGGCTCATTTTTTGTATTTTCAGTAGAGACAGGGTTTCACCGTGTTAGCCAGGATGGTGTCGATCTCCTGACCTCGTGATCCTCCCACCTCAGCCTCCCAAAGTGCTGGGATTACAGGCGTGAGCCACTGTGCCTGGCCCATCTGACCCCTTTTCATACAACATATATATCAAAGCGCAAGTAGCTCAGATTTTAAATACTGAACTCTGAAATAATATTACACCAACGAAAAGTGGTATCTGCATTTGAATACCATGTATTGCAGTCACCATAATGATTTTTACAAAGGAAGAAACTTGGATCTGAAGGTTTGTTGTTGTTTTTAAGACAGAGTCTTGCTCTTGTCACCCAGGCTGGAGTGCAGTGGTACCATCTCAGCTCACTGCAATCTCCGCCTCCCGAGTTCAAGTGATTTTCCTGCCTCAGCCTCCCAAGTAGCTGACATTACAGGTGCCTACGACCATGCCTGGCTAATTTTTGTATAGAGATGGGGTTTCACCATGTTGACCAGACTGGTCTCGAACTCCTGACCTCAAGTGATCCACCCACCTCAGTCTCCCAAAGTGCTGGGATTACAAGTGTGTACCACCACACCCAGATAATTTTTTTTGTATTTTCAGTAGAGACTGGGTTTCACTATGTTGGCCAGGCTGGTCTCAAACTCCTGACCTCCAGTGATCCGCTCGCCTTGGCCTTCCAAAGTGCTGGGATTACAGGTGTGAGCCACTGCGCCTGGCCAGATCTGAAGGAATTCTGAGTTTTCTGGTCAAAGTCATACAGGTAGTTAGTATGTGTGCATCCTAGAGTCCATGTCCCTTAAGTGACCCTGGGACCAGGGCCACCGGCACTCAGTTGACTCTGTAGGGCTCCTGTCTGCCGGGGGGCACATGACCAGAGACCCTCCTGCAGGAAAGAGGCCTCCTGCTCACTCACCGAGGTAACAGTCATCACTATGTTGACCATGCCAGAACCCACTGTTACATACTGGGAGTGGGCGGCCTCCACGCCCGCAGATGCATAGATGGTGTCCGCATAGTAGTTGATCTAAACAGAAACACAGGGCTGTGAGGAGAGGCCTGAAGACCCAGGACACTGGCTTAACTTTCTCAACTCAAGCCACACACAGTTCTGCAAGCCTGGGTTGGGGACCCTGGGACAGGAAAGAGGCAGCAGGTGGCGGGAAAAAGAGGCCTGACCCAGAGTCGGGACACCAGGGTGGAGCCCAGTGCTGCCCCCGAATCCGGGGTCACAGCTCCTCCCTCTCTGAGCCTCAGGTTCCGCGTCTATAAAACGGGAGTCGGACCACACGACTCCAAGAGCACTTGTCCCTCCATCGTTCAGTTACTCTAAGAGCTCACATCCCAAAGCATGACTTCTTACTTCTCACTCTGGGCCAAGCCAACCGTAAGTTCCGTCCGTCTTCTGGCCCCGTGCCAAGGACACTGGAATACACAGCCCTTCGAAAAGCCACGTGTGCCATTCCACATCTGGTGGCTCCCACCTGGCCGTCCACCCTCCCATGATCACTGGTTAAACATCCATGAATCCCTGGGGCCAAGGCCACCTCTTCCTGACATGCCACTGGAGCAACCGGGTCACCCACCCAATCTCCAGTGTTTTAGCTTCTGCCAGATATCCACCCTTCCCCCACACCATGGTTAGATACAGTTATGGCCAAAGAGCCACGGTCGCAGAAAGCGATGCCACAAACATCACAGCCAAGCGGGCCCAAGGTGGGCTCCTGACCCAGGCTGGGCCTACCAACCCTGGCCTGGTGACCTGAGCTTGGACCCAGGAGACCTCAGCTCATCTCAGTCTAGTTGGTGTCTTGTATAGAGGGGAAAGG
This sequence comes from Rhinopithecus bieti, assembly GCF_001698545.2. Taxonomy (NCBI): domain Eukaryota; kingdom Metazoa; phylum Chordata; class Mammalia; order Primates; family Cercopithecidae; genus Rhinopithecus; species Rhinopithecus bieti. The sequence goes on along the minus strand of NW_016817546.1, from coordinate 553,956 downwards.
ACTATTGGCAGGAGGCATTCCTTCTGGGGAAACAGAGAAAAATGAAGGTAGCATGTGGGGAGAGGCAGAGCAGGGAGGCAGAGAGGACTGAATTTTCTTCCTGACATCTGGCCCTGCCTGGGCTGATCCTGGCCCTGCTGCCAGGCCAGGCCTCTGTGCGTGGAACTGTGTTGCTATCCATGAAGCCTGGGTCTGCTTCATCTGTCTCCCCGCCTGGCCACCGTCCCATGTACCGCGTTGATGCCCGACAGCTGCTGGCCGGCCATGAGCACGATGATGGAGAGGAGCTGCCAGCGCAGGGACCGCAGGGCGCAGAGACGCAACACAGACAGGTGGCCCTCGGCGCGCTCGGCCCGGGCCTCCACACGCATGTCCTCCACCTCGGCCTCCAGGTCCATGTGGCCTCTCAGCCTCCTCAGGGCTGCAGAGAGCAGAACCACCCCCTCAGAGGGCCGTCTCCCTGCAGGCTGGGCCCTAGGCCCTGATGCTGGCCCTGAGCTCACCATTCCCTGACCTGACCTTGGCCATGCCCCCAATTGCCACCCCCACACCCTGTTCAGCTCCCAGCTCTCACCCCTGACCCATGGCGACCCTGCCTCTGGCCCTGACCATGGCTTTGCCCGGCCACCGGGGTGGGCAGGGCCTGGGAGAGTGGCCTGCGACTTCATACCTTGTCGTGCTGTGGCTTCATCTCCTTTCTGAATCAAGGAGTAGCGAGGGCTCTCGGGGAAGAAGGGCAGGGTCAGCAGCTGCAGCAGGGCGGGCACCCCTGTGAGTGCCAGAAGCACCGGCCAGCCTGCAAGGAGCCAAGGACTCAGGATCCCGGGGCCTGGGCACCCACTGGCCCACCCACCACTGTGCTTGGAAAGTCACGCTCCTATGTGTGAACCAAGGACTGTGCGGACTTCGTTCCCACCAGAGTCCTCCTACAAACGGGTTCCACATTCAAAACAGAGGAAATCATTATCGTTATAAAAATGTATGTGTCATTAATTATTTTGCAGGAAGAACACCGTTTCTCTAAAGAATAGGCAATGATTTAAACACTTGAATCCCAGAGAAAATGAGCTCAGTCTTGTTCCTACTTTTATAGCTGGAAAGGGGATAATCTCTGCCTCATTAGGGCCATGGTAGGGCACGGCCTGGACCCTGCGCTGGGTCTGAGTGAGATCCTTCTGGATGGCTTGGGCTAAGGAGGGGAACTGTAGAGAACAGGGTTTCCATCCGCCTCCCACCTGCTGGTATGGTGGGAAGTGGACAAGTTCTTTTTTTTTTTTTTTTTTTCAGACAGGGTCTAGCTCTATCAGCCAAGCAAGAGTGCAGTGCTGCGATCACAGCCCACTGCAGCCTCAATCTCCCAGGCTCATGCGATCCTCTCACCACAGCCTCCTGAGTGGCTAGAACTACAAGCATGCATTACCACACCTGGCTGGGTTTTCTTTTTTTTTTTTTTTTTTTAATTTTAGTAGAGACAGGGTCTTGCTATGTTGCCCAGGCTGGTTGTGAACTCTTGGGCTCAAATGATCCTCCTGCCTTGGCCACTCAAAATGCTGGGCATGAGCCACTGCACCCAGATGACAAGTTCTTTAACATCTCTGAGTCTCAGGCAAGAAGTGGCGAGGGATAAAGGAGACACAGGCACTAAGCGTCGTGCACCGTGGCTTCCCCAGCTGATGTCTCTCTAATTGACGGTTTCATATTCAGTCGCTCTGGGCGGTTTAGGAATCATTTCTGCTAATGATCTTTCATGGAGCACCCACCAGGTTCTGAGTCTCTGAACCTTTTCAGGGTACCGTGGGGATCACAAAGACATAAATCTGCCCATTAAGGAATATGTGCAGAATTTGGGTCACTCAGAAATGTGTATAAAAAACCCCGGCCAGGCACAGTGGCTCATGCCTGTAATCCCTTCACTTTGGGAGGCTGAGGCAGGAGGATTACTTGAGCCCAGGAGTTAGAGACCAGCCTGGACAACATAGTGAGACCCTTGTCTCTACAACAAAAATAGAAAAAAAGAGCTGGGCATGGTGGTGCGTGCCTGTAGTCCCAGCAACTTGGGAAGCTGAGGCAGGAGGATCGTTTGAGCCTGGGAAGTCAAGGCTGCAGTGAGCTATGACTGTACCACTGCAGTCCAGCCCGGGTGACAGAGTAAGACCAGGAAGGAAGGAAGAAAGGAGGGAGGGAGGGAGGGAAGGAGGGAAGGAAGGAAGGAAGGAAGGAAGGGAAGGAGGGAGGGAGAGAGAGGAAGGAAGGAAGGAAAGAAGAGAGAGGAAGGAAAGAAGGAAGGAAGGAAGGAAGAGAAAAGGAAAGAAAGGAAAGAAAGAAAGAAAAGAAAAGAAAGAGAGAGAGAGAGAAAGAAAGAAAGAAAGAAAAAGAAAGAAAGAGAAAGAGAGAAACAGAGAAAGAAAGAGAAAGAAAGAAAGGAGAAACCCCACTGGGTTCATGGGGCTTTTATTGCTGGCTGCATTCATTCAGGCCTGCTTGGTGGTCCATCCTCTTATCCTCTTTCTCTCCACCCTCCATGAGTGTCTCTCACTTTCTCCTGGTGGGGCTCTAAAACCAATACCCCAAAATGAAGGCCTCAGCAGCACCCTCAGAAGCAAAATTTTTCTGTGACCTTCTCCTGTCCCCCTGTCTCAGTCCCATTTCCCCTGAGGCTAACCCTAGAAACCAGCATCCCTAGTCAGGATTCCTGGACAGGTCATACAAACCGGATTCCCTTTCCTCAAAACCAGTTCCATAAAACCTAAAAATATTCTATGTAAAAACTGGCCATATGGGTGGATCACCCGAGGTCAAGAGTTCGAGACCATCCTGGCCAACATGGAGAAACCCCATCTTTACTAAAAATACAAAATTAGCCAGGCGTGGTGGCTCATACTTGTAATCCCAGCTACTCAGGAGGCTGAGGCAGGAGAATTGCTTGAACCCGGGAGGCAGAAGTTGCAGTGAGCTGAGATCGCACCATTGCACTCCAGCCTGGGCGACAGAGTGAGACTCTGTCTCAAAACAACAACAACAACAACAACAACAACAACAACAACAACAACTGGCCGGAAGGAAAATCTCTGACCAGTGCTGTTGGCTGTAGGTCATAAGAGGCCCCCATTCTGCAGCGGGTCCTGCCCCACACCCAGAAGGAAGGAAGGCTGCACAGAGACCAAGAAGAACCTACACAGACAGGCTCCGAGGGGTCTCCCCACTCGTCCATTCATGTCGGATCAGACCCTTTTTGTCCAATTCTATTTCTACTTGGCTGTCCATACTCTGTTGAGCCTGGACTAAAACAGACAATTTCCCCTCTGTCTCTGGATCTTCACTCTGAAGGCTCCGCGAATCTGGTTAAATACGTTTGCATGCCTTTTCTATTAATCAATCCGCTTCGTGTCAGTGATTTTTCAGCAGACCTTCAGAGGGCCACGCACCTCTCTCCTAAATCTCTACCACGACCCCCACTCGCTCTCAGGCAACGGCCTTGCCTCCTAATTCACTGGGAAGATAGAGGGTGCCAGAAGAAGACAGCCACCCAGAGACAGGGATGGCGGCTGCGAACCTACTTGCCCCCCATTGACGTCCCTCTGTACTGGGCCATTCCTATTACGCTGACAGCCAAATTACGCTGACATTTTTCGCGGCCTGAAAGAAACCTGTTCTCTCCATCTCGTTTCCCCAACTTCTCTCCTTCCCTTTATAGCAAAACCTCTACCTGCCTGGAAGCCCCTGGTTCCCATTCCCAAGCACGATTCGTCCCTATCACTCACCAAAACAGCCCCGAACAAGGTCACCCATCCCGTTGCCCACTACACTGCCCAACGCCTGACCCTAAAGTCACCTCTCAGGCCTCATCTGACTCAATCTGTCAGTAACACCCGGCACAGCTGAACGAGGGACTGGACCTAGCGTGACCTCTGCGCTGCCGGTTACCTTCTGGGTTGCCCAAGATGCCCTGGAGGCTGAAGATCTGTGCTAGGAAGACTCCAACGATGACGAAAACCTCAGTCATTGTTCCCAACAGGCCTCTCAGGTTCTTGGGGGCCAGTTCTCCCAGGTACATGGGAAGGGCGCTGTAGGAGATGCCTGGTTTGGGCACAGCAGAAATCAGGGCAGGCAAACCGCAAACACGGGAACCTGAGATGCAATTCAATTCCATTTCCTAATCCCGGGGCTTCTCCGTGCTGTCAGCCTCTCCGTGGAGATGGAGCTAGGCCAACCTTGACTGTTTAGTTTGGTCTTATACCAAAATCCCTCCAGAATCCTCAGCCGCCATGGAGGCATCACCAGGGTGTGATGAGGAGACCTTTTCCTTTCTAGCCGCCGGGCTGGGCCGCTTGTTACAGGGGAGGAGCCTAGGCCTCCATGTGTCCCTGGCACTTAACGATCAAACTTCTGCTTTGGTCTATTTTCTGATTTTCTTTTCTTTTCTTTCTTTTTTTTTTTTTTTTTTGAGACGGAGTTTCGCTCTGCTGCCCAGGCTGGAGTGCAGTGGCCGGATCTCTGCTCACTGCAAGCTCCACCTCCCGGGTATAGGCCATTCTCCTGCCTCAGCCTCCCAAGTAGCTGGGACTACAGGCGCCCGCCACCTCACCCAGCTAGTTTTTGTATTTTTTTTAGTAGAGACGGAGTTTCACCATGTTAGCCAGGATGGTCTCGATCTCCTGACCTCGTGATCCGCCCATCTCGGCCTCCCAAAGTTCTGGGATTACAGGCTTGAGCCACCGCGCCCGGCCTATTTTCAGATTTTTCTAAAGCACAGACTGCTTTCTAACTTTATTAATAGAAGAAATTACTGTAGTTAAGAAACTACTGAGTTTAAATTGTCCATCTTGCTTGGAAGATACCTTGTAAAACCTTATTGGTTATTTGTACTTCAAGGTGAAAGTGTGTTTCTAAAGATCCTTAAATAAAGGGAAGGGGCCAGTAAGCATGAGGCTTGGCCAGGTACAGTGGCTCATACCCATAATCCCAGGACTTTGGGAGGCCGAGCCAGGAGGATCACTTGAGCCCAAGAGTTTGAGATCCGCCTGGGCAACATAGTGAGGCTCTGTCTCTAAAAAAAAATTAATTAATTAATTAACAAAAGCAAGCATGAGGCTTGCAAGGTCCTGGGAATGCAGATGGGAGGATGTCTTGAAAAGAGGCAGACAGAGCCAGCCAGACACCTCGTCTACTCCTGCTTCTAGTCTTGGCCAAAGAGACCCTGTCCCCAAGGCTGAGCCAGAGCCTGGGCCCCAGGTACCTGCACAGACTCCCAGCACCACTCGGGAAAAGATGACCAGCTCAAAAGCCTTCGCCACTTTGCTGACTCCCATCAGGATGGCGGGGACGATGGCAAAGATGTTGTTGATCAGCAGGGTCCCCTTTCTGCAAAGACAGCGAGCCCAGAGGGCAGGGGTGCATGGACGCCATGGAAGCTCTCCCAACACCAGCTCCTATTCTGCAGGCGGTCATTACAGAGGCACGGGAATGTGCCCGAGAAAGAGCTGAAGCAGGGGGCTGTAGACTGAATAGTGTCCCCCAAATTCCTATGTTGAAGGCCTTAACGCCAGTGTGATGGGATTAGGAAGAGGGGCCTCTGGGAGGTGAACGCGTCATGTGGGGCCCTCATCATGGGATAGGAAGAGACATACAAGAAACCACTCTCTTTTTCTGCCCTGTGAAGACAAAGCCAGGCTGGGCATGGTGAATCAAGCCTGTAATCCCAGCACTTTGGGAGGCTGAGGCGGGCGGATCACTTGAGGTCTGGAGTTCGAGACCAGCCTGGCCAACATGGTGAAACCCATTTCTACTAAAAAAACAAAAGTCAGCCAGGCGTGGTGGCACATGCCTGTAATCCCAGTTACTCGGGAGGTTGAGGCAGGAGAATCACTTGAATCCAGGAGGCAGAGGTTACAGGGAGCCGAGATCGTGCCACTGCACTCCATCCAGAGACACAGAGCAAGACTCCATCTCAAAAAAGAAAAGAAAAGAAAAGAAAAAAAAAAAAAAAAAGACACAGCCAGAAGAAAGCTGTCTGCAAGGCAGGAAGAATGCCCTCCCCAGGAAACAGATCTGCTGGTACCTTGATCTTGAATTTCTATCCTGCAGAACTGTGAGAAGATAAAAGTCTGTTTACGTCCGTGGTTGTAGCAGCCGGAACGGATTAAGACAGACTGGGGAAGAAGGGGCGAATGGGCAGACGTCCCAGGAAGGAAGACTTGGGGTCAGCAGGGGTGGGAGTTGGGGAGGGGAGCATTCTAACGACTGGAGCTGCCTGAAAAGGGGAGGGCAGGAACAAAGAATGGGGCTGCCCCGGGAGGTAGAGAGCTTCCCGTCACTGGTGGTATTCAAGCTGTCGCTGGTGGTTTCCAGACCAGACACGATGACTGTCAGGAATGTTGAACAGGGAATTCCTACAATGAGTGGGGTGCAGAATGGGACTACGTGATTTCTAAGATCCCCTCCAAGGCTGAAAAACCACAAGCCTGAGAAGGGCAGGGAGTGCCTGAAAAACAGCACTATGCTGAGTGCATCCTGCTGCCTTCACGATCCACTCATCTGCTTGACTCCATGCTCTAGGTCCTATGCCAACCTGCAGCAATGGCTCCCGTGCCTCCCTTCCTTGCCTTTGGCTTGGGTTTTGCACAGGAGAAGAATGGCAGTGGACCAGAAAGAGGGCAGAGAGCTCCTGAGCTGTGGGATTGCTGGCTGGTGCATCCTGATATTCTTTTCTTTTTTTTTTTTGAGAGGGAGTCTTGCTGTGTCGCCCAGGCTAGAGTGCAATGGTGGGATGTCGGCTCACTGCAACCTCCGTGATATTGTTTGGCTGTGTCCTCACCCAAATCTCATCTTAAATTCCCACGTGTTGTGGGAGGGACCTGGTGGCAAGTCTTCTCAGTGCTGATCTTGTGATAGTGAATAAGTCTCACCAGGTCTGATGGTTTTATAAGGAAGAGTGTTTCTGCACAAGCTCTCTCTTTGCCTGCTGCGATTCATGGAAGATGTGGCTTTGCTTCTCCTCTGCCTTCCGCCATGACTATGAGGCCTCTCCAGCCACGTGGAACTGTGAGTCCATTAAACCTCTTTCTTTTGTAAATTGCCCAGTCTTGGGTATGTCTTTATCAGCAGAGTGAAAATGGACTAATACACTCTGCCTCCTGAGTTCAAGCGAGTCTCCTGCCTCAGCCTCCCAAGTAGCTGGGATTACTGGCATGCACCACCATGCCCAGCTAATTTTTGTATTTTTAGTAGAGACGGAGTTTCACCATGTTGGCCTGGCTGGTCTCGAACTCTTAGCCTCAAGTGATTCGCTCACCTCAGCCTCCCAAAGTGCTGGAATTATAGGTGCAAGCCCCTGTGCCCAGCCTGGTATTCATTTTTTATTTCCTCTCTCCACTGCCAGGGGGAGGCGCTCCCTCCTTGCACCCCAACAGGTCTGGGGATGATGAAGCTGTCAGCAGTCACAGGACTACCTTTGTGATTGTCTCACACTTTGCACACATCTTTGAGGGCCGCTGGGACCCTGAGTGAGTGTGCTGAGTGAGTCAGCCAGGAAGGTGGGGTTCTGGTGCCAAGAGGAGGGAGCGGGTGGTGAAGACTCTATGAAAATATCCCAGGTCGGCAACACTGAAGACTGGCCAGGGCATCCACAGATAAGCAGGCTGGTGTTCTCAGGCCACTTTTCTCTCCCTGGGGCTTCCGCAGCCTTCAGGAGCAGCCACCAGAGCCCAGACCCTGATGGGGGAGAGTCAGCCAGCCAGGGGGCCCAAAAAGACTAAGCAGCCCAGACACATCCCCACCCTTCTCTGGACTCCCAGCCCTTCCTGGTGACTAGGAGGGGAAGCTGGGGCTGTCAGGACCCCACTGGGCAAGGCTGGCACCACCACATTCCCAGGCTCAGGCTCCTCATCCGGAAAATGGGTTCAGACAAGGAAGTGGAGGCCAAGCCTGGGCTTCCAGAACAGTCCAATCACTCTCAGTCTAGATGAGGACATCACAGTCTGGATGACCAAAAAAAAAAAAGCTTGAATTATGGTATAATTACATTAGAGTCAACAGTTTCTTCATTCCAGTGCATAATGTATAGCAAATTAATTGTCAATCAAGTATTCGCAAGAAGAGATCCTGTGAGTCTTGCATTAATTCATAGATAATTAATTTTCAATCAGCACTATTTTCTTTCTATACCTGAAAATGAAATTGCTCTGGTGTTTTGAGTGACTTTTTCACTGGAGGGCTTCCAGTCACTCCTGCAAACTGCCTAACCTGGCACACCACGCCCAAGTGTAACCGTGAATCCGAATGAGTGGGCTGAACTAAGAGAACACCACCAGGCCTCGCCCTGAGCCCAGGCTCACGCTTTGCCCTCCTGGGAACCTTGGCCTGTGCATCTTTCCTTATCTGTGGAGTCACGTCTTTGGAGCACCTGGGCTTAGGAAGAACGATGAGTGAATCCGTGTGAGCCAAGCAAAGTTCAAAGACCTGCCCAGTCTTCATTTCCAAACGATCTCATATCTGTGAGACTGTGGCAGGCAGAGTGACTCAGCCTGACCCCAGCCTCAGTAACAAACTCTGACAAGGACACGTCGGGAGAGGCTGCAGCTCTCAGAACTTGGAGCCATGGCCACCTGACCCCCAAATGACACCCGATAAACAAGCATTTAGTGAACACCCACTGGAAGTGCTTACAAGGCACTAAGCTGAGCACCGTCAGGAGCCTTGATCTCAAAGGCTGCACCACCTCTGTGGTAGGTGACAGAAGGGAATGCTTTTCCCATGCAACGGCCTAGGAAAGAAATCCCAGAGACATTTAGGAACTGGCTTTAAGGTCATGATGACTGTGGCCAAGCGGAGAC
>NW_016817546.1:537469-542005 GCF_001698545.2 Rhinopithecus bieti | reverse complement strand
CTGGGCTTAGGAAGAACGATGAGTGAATCCGTGTGAGCCAAGCAAAGTTCAAAGACCTGCCCAGTCTTCATTTCCAAACGATCTCATATCTGTGAGACTGTGGCAGGCAGAGTGACTCAGCCTGACCCCAGCCTCAGTAACAAACTCTGACAAGGACACGTCGGGAGAGGCTGCAGCTCTCAGAACTTGGAGCCATGGCCACCTGACCCCAAATGACACCCGATAAACAAGCATTTAGTGAACACCCACTGGAAGTGCTTACAAGGCACTAAGCTGAGCACCGTCAGGAGCCTTGATCTCAAAGGCTGCACCACCTCTGTGGTAGGTGACAGAAGGGAATGCTTTTCCCATGCAACGGCCTAGGAAAGAAATCCCAGAGACATTTAGGAACTGGCTTTAAGGTCATGATGACTGTGGCCAAGCGGAGACTAGACTTCAGATCTGATTTTCAGGGTCATACATCTCCCCACGAGGTGCACAAATGCCCAGAGACAGTGTGGCTTCCTAGCGTGAATTGTAAGTGGGAGCAGTGAACCTTCTGTTTACCTGCCACAGCTATCAACCAGCAGGCCCACGACCAATGACCCCAACAAGCCGCCCAGAGGAAACATGGAGACGGTGCAAGACCATAGAAGCAGCATGAGCTTCCCGTCCATGAATGTTGCATGTCGCTCAAAGTAGGTTTCGTTGTAAAATGACTTGAAGACCTGCAAAACATTGCCCCATCCACAGCTAGGAATATTGGGCAATTCACGAGAACGAGAAAGTGTTCTCAGTGGCCACTTGTCATTGTACAGAGAGGTTTTTCTGCTAACAACTGTAAGACACAGTTAAACCCGCTGATTCCCTACTATTATCTGAGAATCACAAAAGCTACTGTATGATGGGTTGAGATGAGAAACTAGGCTAAACAAAAAGATTGTCACAAATTCACTGTTAAAAAGTTTACTTTTGGCAGGACGCGGTGGCTCACGCCTGTAATCCCAGCACTTTGAGAGGCCAAGGTGGGCGAATCATGAAGTCAGGAGATCGAGACCACCATGGCAAACACGGTGAAACCCCGTTTCTACTAAAAATACAAAAAATTAGCGGGGCATGGTAGCGGGCGCCTGCAGTCCCAACTCCTTAGGCTGCTGAGGTAGGAGAATGGCGTGAACCTGGGAAGCGGAGCTTGCAGTGAGCCGAGATTGCAGCACTGCACTCCAGCCTGGGCGACAGAGCGAGACTCTGTCTCAAAAAAAAAAAGAAAAAAATTTACTTTTGGCTGGGAATGGTGGCTCACATCTGTAATCCTAGCACTTTGGGAGGCCGAGGCGGGAGGATTGCTTGAGGCCAAGAGTTCAAGATCAACCTAGTCAGCATAGGGAGACCCTGTCTCTATTAAAAAAATAGAAAAAAAAAAAAAGATTTAAATTTACTTTTAAGAGACTTACTCTGCCAGAGGCACCATAGGAAATATTCTTCTTCTTTTCTTTCTTTTTTTTCTTTTCTTTTTTTTTTTTTTTTGAGATGGAGTCTCGCTCTGTCACCCAGGCTAGAGTGCAATGGCGTGATCTTGGCTCACTGCAACCTCTGCCTCCCGGGTTCAGGTGATTCTCCTGCCTCAGCCTCCTGAGTAGCTGGGATTACAGACATCCGCCATCATACCCAGCTATTTTTTGCATTTTTAGTAGAGATGAGGTTTCACCATGTTGGCCAGGCTGGTCTTGAACTCCTGATTTCAGGTGATGAGGTGATCTATCTGCCTTGACCTCCCAAAGTGCTGGGATTGCAGATGTGAGCCACCACGCCCAGCCCAGGAAATATTTTTACTAATTGTGTGACTTCAGGCAAGTTATAGAACCTCCAGAAACCTTAATTTCCTCATCAGTTATGGAAATAAGATGTACCTTATACGGAATGTGTTAGCATCAAATGTGATTAAGTCGATGGTACATTGCTTGACTTAGAGGTTCCATCCATGGTAATAATTGTAAGTACACTAATATATGTATCTATATGTAATACACACGTAAATATAATACAGTGTATGTAGACATGCTAATATATGTATGCAAGCTTAAGCATATACACATACCAAGGTTAAGCCTGTGGTCAGTTCTCTGTCCCCATCTGAACTCATCAGCACAGGCTGTCCCTCCCTCCTTAACTCTCATCCTTTAGTAGACTTTGGGGACACTCTGCCCTCAGGTTCTTCCACACCTGACAAGGGCCCCTTCTCTTTTTCCTTTTCTCCCCTTTGCCCCAATCCCTAAATGCCACTGAGTTCAACCTTTGACCCCATTCTCTTTCCAATCAACAAGGGGCCTACCCAAGGTGAGGGCAGTGGGACCTGAGGCCCAAAAAGACTGTGCTGGGAATCCAGGTCCCCCAGCATCCCAACGTGCCTGGAAAGGATGACACTCCAGGGGGAAACACCTCCTGCCACACCCTGGTCTCCAGGGGTGGGCATCTAGGGTACTAGGACAAGATGGCTGCTCCCAAAGGCAAGATGGCGCCTCCTAGAGGCAACATGATGGCCTCCGTGGAGGAAGATGGTCGCTACCTTCCACCCACAACCGCAGTCAGTTGCTGTCCGGTCCACCTTGTGCCCACCTTGTGCGGAGTGTTGACCACAGCGAGGTTGTAGCCATACTGGAAGGCTGAGCCAAAGGCGGCGCTCAGTGTCGCCAGCAACAGCGTGGGCTGGAGCCGCTGTGGGAGACAAGTCCAAGGTCGGGACGCTGTGGGCTTGGGCCTCAGGAAGTGGAGTGGCTGGGCCTCCACCTCCCTCCAGCCCGGGCTGGAAGTGGGGGACGGGAGAGCCCAGGCTGTGCCCCAGAAAAGAGGAGGAGGTGGCGCAGAGCTGGGGCTTTTCAGGGCTGAGAGGCATGAGGTCTCTGCATGCATTCATTCCCTCCTTGAGGATGTATTTGAGCATCTCCTATGTGCCTGGCCTTGTGCTAGGCCCTGGAGGCCAAGTGTGAAGTAGGAGATGCTTTAGGAAAAAGGCCCAGCAAAGCACTGCCTTTAAGAAGCTCCCTTTCTAGTGAGGGGAGCCCACCCCATCTGAAAAAGACAAAGATGGTAATTCCAAATAGCTAGAATGCTGTGAGAATAATACAACAGGGTGATGGATGGGGTAGCAGCCTGTGGGGAATGAGGGACTGTGTTCAATAGGCTGGGCAGGGCAGGGAACCCTCTCTGAGCAGATGCCCTTTGAGCCGGAACCAGAGTGGATGAGAGGGAGCAGCCGCGTGAGCATCGTGGGGAAGAGCATCCCAGACAGACAGACTCACTGCTTGCCTCTGGCTCTAGAACAGGCCCTTAGGAAAACCCAGGCAATCCCCTGTGCTCAGGGCCAGGGCTGTCCATGATTGCCACAGCACCCAGGGCAGCTTGGAGGGGAACTGGCCTGAGGTCCAAAGTCTGAGGAGCAGGTGGGTGGGGTCTGTGACCATATCCTAGAGCCAAGGCCCTGGTGCATGCCCCCCCGCACTGCCCCCTCCACCCCCAACTCCTGTGCCACATGTCCTCACCCCAATCCTCACACTTAGCTCCCTGGCTGCCCACAGCCCATAGCTCTGCACACTCAGGAACAACCAGACTGAGAAGGGCAGGATTCGGGCATTCTTCAGAGGCCATCTCCCCTCGATCTTTAAGGGTGGGGGAAGTGGAGGGGAGCAGGGGTGGAAGGGAGAGAGGCATCTCCAGCACCATCCGCTCTCCCAGCAGTCACTAAGCCACTCTGGCCCGTGTCTGAGCCATGAGGTTTGAGCACAGCTGCTTCTCCACCTGGCACGCCCAGGCCTGGTTATCCTGCAGGAAAGGGAAGCACGCTACCCGCTCCTTGCTAAAAGCATTGCAGGGCCTTCACCTCCCTCCACAGGTCTGCACAGCTGGTGGGAGAGGGACAGTGACAGTTTCCTAGTCTTGGCACTTACCCTCTCCCTGGATGGAATGGGTGGAGGGGTTCCCGCCTCTTTGTTCTCCATCCTTGTTCAGGTGGGAGAACAGGTGGCTCTACCTTCCAAGTGACACCTGCTCTGTGCCAGCCACCTAAAGACCAGCGATTTCTCCCCTGGGCCTGCCTGGCTTTATGATCCTTTTGCTCTCTGGACCCTGCTGACTTTCCCCAGGAGCAAATTCTCCCTGGAAATGTTGATAAGACCTACGTTGCCAGTTCACAAATCATACACAGCATGAATTTCATCTTTGCACCCACCAAGCCCCAAACCGAAAGCTCCCCAGTTGCACCAAGGAGAGAGAAAAAACATTGCCTGACACTGGTCCATAGAAGTGAGGACTTTCAGAAACCCAGTGAAGCTGTGACCTGGATCTAGGATGCTGCTTCTGTGCATTTTTCCATGTATGCCTCTTTTTTTATGAGACAGAGTCTTGCTGTGTCGCCCAGGCTGGAGTGCAGTGGTGCAATCTCGGCTCACTGCAACCTCCGCCTCCTGGGCTCAAGCTATTCTCTTGCCTCAGCCTCCCGAGTAGCTAGGATTACAGGCATGTGCCACCACACCCAGCTTTTTTTTTTTTTTTTTTTTTTTT